>NC_136491.1:143285493-143417993 GCF_053919585.1 Euprymna scolopes
AGAAACTTTGCTCATGGAATCTACGCTAAGGTTTAGGCACAGATAGAGAGTTGGGGAAATTATTGATAGTGTTTTCTGCTAGACGGGTATTTCTTGTGAACGTTTAGCGAGGGGGACAATAGAATGGAGCTCAGCCGAACACCTGCCATGAAAATAACGATAAAGCAGTGACAAACTCGGAACATCTCTTCTGTGAGAAAGAGGTTGCAGAATAGAGAAAAGGGCATCCCCCACAATGTTACGTAGTCTATTTTGAACTCTATCAAGGCAGGACAAGTCCTTTCTAGCAGCTCCTGCCCAGATGTGGCAACAGTACTCCATCCTTGGACGTACCTGGCTCTTATGTAGATAGATGCATCAGCAGTGAGATATCTACTGGATCAATAGAAGGATCCCACCATTTTTAGCGGCCTTAGCAACGGATTTAATGTATGTGTTCCATTTAAGATCAGGAGTAATTGCCAAGCCAAAAAACTTGTCAAAACATTAGGCCTCCTCAAGACGAGAGCCATTCATTTCAATTGATGCCAGATGGGGATCAGAGCGTTGATGATGTAAAGATAAAAGCTTGGTCTTAGATGCATTAAAAGTAACAAGCCACCTCTTTCCCCATTGTTCCACTTGCTCAAGATCAGAGGAGAGAGAATCAGAGAGAACTTGGTCGTTTACGATCTTAGATGTGCTATCTAGATAGTAGTGTCATCAGCATAGATGTCTACGAATGATGTAAGGATGTGATTTGGAAGATCATTAATATAGATCAGGAAGATAGTAGGGCCCAGGATGGACCCCTGAGGGACTCTAGCATTAATATTAAGAGCTTCTGATTTCTGCCAATCAACCCCTACTCTTATGAACCTATCAGAGAGAAATGATGTAATAATTGAGAAGAAATTTCCATCTATAGCATAACTGGAGATCTTGTGAAGTAAACCTTTATGTCATACTCTATCAAAGACCTTTGATATGTCAAGTGCAATTGCCCCAGGAAGGTAGCCTCTGTCGAGAGATTCGCTAATCCTATGAGATATAACTGTAAGCACATCTGCTGTAGATCTAGCAGAACGGAAACCATATTGCGTGTCACTAAGAAGGTTATTTTTGCTAAGATGGTTGATTACTTCTCTATTTAGCACAGATTCCAGCAACTTACTCATGACGCACAGGAGACTTATTGGCCTGTACTGTGAGGAAGATGACCGATCACCTGGATTCTTAAATACGGGCAATACTGATGAAATTTTCCAGGGTGACGGGAAGCAATTTTCCTTAAGACAACGTTTAAACAGTTTTGTCTGGGAATATTCTGTTTACAAATGCATTGTAGTGATTTTTTGTAAATGATAAATGTCACCCTGACATGCGCGTAATGTTGGCGGTGTGAAATATCACAGTAGCTTAATTAATCGCTATTTATGTATAGTCCCTAATATCTAATAGTAATAGCTTTTGTAGTTGTAAGGTTTGGAATTTAGTGTGGGCACAAAATAATTAAATTGACTTGGAAAGATAATGTAGGTACTTATTGTCGGTATATTACACCACATTTGTCAAAGATTTTTTTCTAGTTCTTGGACAAATTCTATATAACTCACAGACACACATCCATGTGTTACTAATACTCATGATGAGAGTGGATCTTTGATTAATGCAAGACATTGAGTAGTTTATACAGTCGGGAAATATGGTATATATTAACATCTATTAAAGGTTGTAATAGGTTTGTTTCTAATTTTAATGTAAGCGTATATGAACACATGGCACAAGCAGATGCAGAATCGTATACTATCATGTCGGGACGTAAATAGAGCGTATAAAGTTGACACTGATTTACTTTCTAGAGCATCGTAACACCCGCTTCCCTCATTTTATTCTTTAATCCCCATACTCCGTGTGCGATGTTTCTATCACACTGGGGAAAAAAGTAGTGTTTTCTAGGTCAAAATATAAACAAATAACATTTATATAATATATAATATAAGTGTTTTCTGGATCAAAATATATACAAATAACATTTATCTTTTGCTACATTCTGACTATGAAATTGTATGTTTAGCTTCATATATCACATGACTCCATGTTATGTCTAAAGTTATTTTTATAAATAGAAATAACTAACCCTAATAGATATTATGAATCCAGATGAGTTGGAACTGGGAGTAATGTTAATTAAGGGGGGATAACTGTACATGCCCCAATTCTCTTAATCTAAGTGTATCATTATGAGGTGTTTTATAGATTCATATTAATTAATACCTTATAATGAGCAATGTAAATACTGAAAGAGAAATTCATAAAGAAGAAACCATGTTAGAAATATTGAGAAAACTGTAAACTTTTTAAAAGATTGAAAATGTATTTTTAAAATCAGGTTAAAACGATAAAAATAAAGCAACGTTAATAGAGGAAAAGTTAATACAGCAGGTGACCAACGTGAAAAAGGAAAATAATGTTTATATTAAAAATTGTAACACAAATGCACTTGTGTGCTTGCGTGTGTTTTTAAAAAGTCATCATCAAAATTGAAATATGTGTAAATACATTTATTCTTAATCAATTATTTGTTGCAATCAGCATTAAAGTAAAGAGAAACAAAATTTATATCCTATTTTTAAATAAATATAATTAAAAAATGAAATCACCATAAAGCAGTATTAGTAAAAACAAGTCTGTTATTTTAATCGTGCGATATTCGTCGAAAACCCTACTTCCTGATCCTTTTAAATGTAAAAGAAATTTGAAATAATTAAACCACTCAATAACAAAATATTTTATGCTTTATTATTATTAAAACAATGAGTAATAGTTTTGGAATGTATATACGTAAAATAAATTTATAAAGAAAGAGTAAACATTCCTGAACCAAAAATAAAGATATCAATTTGGTTTTGTTAATAACGTAATAACTAGACAATATCGTAAAACATAATGATTAAGTTTAAATTTGGTGTGACGTTTCTGACTATTTCTAAAGGAAATTGATTATTTATATTATTGAGATTATTCGGTTCATTTTTCGCAAGTACTCGTGGATTAATGGATAATGTACTTGGTATTTTTTC
Source organism: Euprymna scolopes (assembly GCF_053919585.1). NCBI lineage: Eukaryota > Metazoa > Mollusca > Cephalopoda > Sepiida > Sepiolidae > Euprymna > Euprymna scolopes. Next base: position 143,288,556 of record NC_136491.1, read on the forward strand.
AGTTATATGTTTCATAACTCTGAAGTTTCAGTCCTAAATGCATCCATACTAAAAATAAAATTGCTAATTACTTGAAACTTCCATCCATGCGTGATTATTTCGGTTTATTAAATGACTGTTTTCGTTCGAAATTTTGTACAACTTTCGAGGTTTACAAAAAGATTCCTGAGTCCCACTTGAGGCACCTGAAAATGGTCGACGGTTTCATCGACTAAAATTTGTGAATATAAGATTCAAGGTGAGTAAAATAGTACGAGGAATCGAAATAATACGAACAAAATTCATGACTAAATAATTAACATAAGATATGGCGAGATGCGGTGCACAAATACTGGTGCTATTTTTAATTTTACAGACACTCAATTTGTGATAGTCGTTTATATAAGTTTAGTTTCTGCGCATAAACAGCAAATGAGATTCTGGTAATGCTATAAATTTGTTTTACGTGGAATTTGGCAGCAAAATGTATTTTACAGGTCTGATGTTCATAAGTGTTGGCAATGGGGCTGAATGTTCCGCGTTGTCGATTGCGATAATTATTTGATGTTTTCCTACATTAATATAGTTTTGAGACTGCCAGCCGCTTATTGAAACGATGTGTTTATAATTTAAAAGGAAAATTGACAATTTTATGGAATAATAATAACACTGACATATGAGATAGGCCTTTACTCAAACTTTATTGTTGGTCTAGATTTTTTTCTTATCCGTTTCCATTGTTGTAGTCCTTCAATTGCTCTGTGTCTCCAGAATAATTAAAATGAACGTTTCAAATACATGGTAATCGTTAAGTTAAAATTCAGTACATCTTTGCTTGATCAATTTTTGTATTTATTAATCATTGTAATAGGGCACTACCTATTAGACAAAAATCTACTACAAAGATAAGTATATTAATGGAAATCGCTCCAAACAATCATAAAGCCACTAGATGTAAGGAGCTAAAAATAGTACTTCAATGGAAAAAAAAACTTTCAAAAGAGTAGTGTTAGATAGAAAAGAGTCAGACTCAGAGAACAACAATTCTTTTATTTTTATCAGAGGCATCACTGCTGGAGTGTTAAGATTAACAGAAAAAATAAGGGAAACGGGATATACAAGGCGGTCGTTAGTAAATTAAAAATTGACAGTTTTATAATTAACAATATTTTGAGAAAATTTAGAAATGCTTGGTTGCATATGCATTATTTAATTTTCTAACAGGATGGCTCGACAAATAATTGTTTATATTAGACTTGAAAACAACCACGATGTACTTAGCTGGGATGGCGCGACACATTATTGTCTTCCACGGATATCAAGTTCTTAGAAAAACTGTTAATTATTTTTATTGCAGTTTCAACTCAAATAAGGCACAGTGCCACTTTGATTTAGGGGCTACTATATGAGATATGTTTTTGAGGTGCTAATGTTTTTATGATATCATGTACTTCAGAAGGGGTTATTTCAGATCATCCTGTGTGGTTTGCGTCTGCAAAGAAAAATATGGGAAGGGATGGTTTACTGGGTCCAAAGTAGATTTCGTGGCAAACCGACGGCATGCATGTAAGTATTCATGCTTGCAATGCATCATTGTTGGTTATTATTTACTATCCTGTTATAGATTAATTTTACGCTGAAAGTGATGTTTAATTTTATCTACATAAAGAGGAAAGTAAGTTTATTTCAATTGTTATTAATAGGTGAGTATTTTACATGAACGAACCAGTTATAGTTGCTTAGTGTGAAAAGCTACAATAAAAATCATCGTAGTTTAAAGCAAGACAAGCACATATTCTTCTGGAGGAGGTGTCGGAAAGAAAAGAGATCATCGTCCTCTTGATTGAGAAATCGATTTTGTACTCTTGTATGATGCCAAGTAATAGTGTTATAAGCTGCATCTCCGTAGATGTAGCAGTTCTATGTCATCTGCGATAAACTTCATTCTTCTGCAAATAAAAGATTGTGTCAGAAACGTAGTAGAATAATTCTTTATTCTTTTATAGCATTCAAAGTAAGAGATTTCATAAAATTTCCATTTCATGTTCAGTGATAAGCATTAAGCTGTTAAAATATAACATTAATGAGCTTACAAGTAGACTACGGCATGATCATTCTGACACACCGGTGCCCGCTGGATCACCCAAGTTAAGCAACGATGTTCCTGGCCAGTACTAAATGGGTGACCAGTTGGGACTACAAGGTGCTGTATGTGCTCTTAGCTTATCTCGACACTGTTTCCATGGACCTTGCAACTGGACTAAAAAAGTGTCGATTCAGAAGAGGTTTGGTTTCTTATTGCGCAAGTCTTGCCTCACAATTACACGCGCAAATGTCCCTACAGATTATCTTCTTTTGTATTTCGATTCTTAACGGAGGTATCGATTAAGGAGTTTCCAGGTATGCAATTACCTTGTATATAGCAGTTACATTAGTACTGCATGCAGTAAAAAAGAAAAAAAAAACAGAAAATGGGAATGGTCGCTAGAAAAGCAAAAAAATGATCAAAAATTTGCATAACAATCAAACATAAATGAACGGTTCGCACATGCCGTTTCCAACAAAAGCGTACGAGGTGTCTTCAATAAGTTTCCAGACTTATTTCGTATGGACACTTTTATTTATAGTAGACACATGGATCTCTAGTCCCCTTCGAAGTAATCTCCTCTGGCTGCAATGAGAGCGATCGCTAGAAAAGACACACCTTTGTCAATATGTAGGTTTTTTTTACCGAGAATAACTTTATAAAGTTCTTCAAAGACAAACATTATCAAAACAATTAATGAACGGTTTGCACATGTGTTTCCCAAAAAAAGTATAAGTGTATATGCGTTTTACCAATGAGCGGTCAAGAAGCAACATAAGTAAATAAATAAATAAAATAAATAAATAAAATAAATAAATAAATAAAATAAATAAATAAAATAAATAAAATAGATAAATAAAATAAATAAATAAAATAAATAAATAAAATAAATAAATAAAATAAATATATAATTGAAGAAAATAAATAAATAAAATAAATAAAATAAAATAAATAAAACAAATAAATAAAACAAATAAATGAAATAAATAAATACAATAAATAAATAAAATAAATACATAAATAAAATAAAAATAAATAAAATAAATAAATAAAGTAAATAAAATAAATAAAATGAAATAAATATAATAAATAAATAAATAAATTAATAAAATAAATAAATAAAATAAATAAATAAAGTAAATAAATAAATAAATAAAATAAATAAATTACAAAATAGGTATTTTTTGCATATGTGCGCGGTCACAGGTCTTTCATTTTCCGATGATCGCTTTTATATACGTGGCCGTTGATCTCTTAGTTGTTGTTGAGCTTCTATTTAACTTAAAATGAATCTATTCATACATTTAAACACAGTAAAGATTTTCTGGGATTTCAAATATTTTATCCAGATATTTGTTCCCAAGCAGAGAGAGAGCACGTAGATTATTTATTATATAATTTTATTACTAAGCTCGAAGAGAGTCGATGTACAAGCATAGTCTCCAGGCAGTGCCCATTTAGACTCACTTTACATTCTCAGACGCATTTGCCTTTTGCTTCTCGGCCCATTGCAAAAAAATCTGTTTTGTCGTCTCGAACATTTGACGTCATTTATATGTAATATCATTCGACAACTGTATTTCTACCGCGTTTTGTCCATACGTGGGTCCATATTATCACCCTGATAAATCACACCAGCTGCATTGGGTCTATTTATGTTTGTCGTCTTGTTATGCTGATATGTAGTTAAACAATCTTCACCGAAATTCATGCTAGTGAACATAATCTTTTACTGACATAAGGTCCAAACATATAACAGTAATAATTTCACCTGGAAAATGCTCAAAATAATATCTGTTCACTTTATATTAGTGTTATGTTGTCGTATCATAAAATGTGCGTTTGTTGTATATTGGTTGAAATTGGAATGGAGATGATATATTAAAACGTGTCTATTTATAAAGGATTGTTACGTTGTGTGTGTGATAATATAATGGTCTTTCTATTACATATGGTCATATGCTGTTAGGTGTGAATATGTGTGTGACATGCATTTTCACATACCTCTGCTTCTTCGTTGGTCCATCTGGAAATTCTCGTCCGGGAGGGAGACTTGATATCTGTTTTTGGGGACGAAGATTTATTTCACACCAAGACAAGAAATTGGTTCTATAGTTTATTTCACTTTCCCAGATGTCTTGCAGAAGGTAGAAAGTGAATTAGCCCTGTGGTTTCTTCTTCTAGGTCTTATTTCTACCACGCCAGCGTTCGTTCCCCACCCCCAGCGAAGGGGAGGAGACAACGGCGAAGCCGCCCGTTCGGTTCTAAGTCTAAATGAAATCTCTTCGATTCAGCTACCCTGATCACATGATTCACACGCAATCCAATCAGCTGATCTTGACTTCCTGTCAACGTGTCTATACTATAAGTCACACTCTCCTCTCTCTCTCTCTCTTTCTCTCTTTCTCTCTTTCTGTCTCTCTCTCTCTCTCTTTCTATCCATTCTCTATCATTAGCGTTTAAACCTAGAAATCCAAGCGCGTGTGATTTTTAAATGTAAGGTATCGGATTGATATCCAGTGCTTGATAAACTTGTTTTCAAATCAACAATGCAATCAACATTTGTAAGTTTCTGTCAATAACATATCCAAACACAATAATTCATTAAATTTAGGCCAGGGAGTTTTGAAAGGCAATCTTCTAGTACAATGAAACCAGGAGTATGATACTGACGAAATTTATCCCAAACTCTGTGAGCGCTTTACCATTTGTTGGCATGTTTGTATTTGTGTATTCATTGTATTTCTTATACTGTGAAAAATTTGTGGACGTATCTGTTCACAATAAAGTTGTTGGTGTACGGTTTTATTCTTCCTGCCTTTAGTACCAGGATTATAAATTTAAAACTTCAGCTGACCTGCTTTTTATGGCGTCAGATCCACATTTAAACTGTGTTTTATTTGCACATGTTTTCCGTTTCTGTCGTTTTAAAATTCTGCCATGAAATGGATGATAAATAATTGTGTCCAGTATTACGGCATGGTAGTTGTTGCAACCGATAATTGTGTCATCAATCATAGCAGCTAAACGTACGGGAAGCTAAAGCTAATTATTAATAAATACATAAATTATATCATCAATTATCGTAGGAAGATAGAGAAGCAAGGCATGATTTAAGTAAAATCATTTTTCTCTACATCAATTAAGTTTTAAAAAGCGTAAGGAAAATGCAGACTAGTGTCTTTCCTCCAAGCCATCAGCAACTAGCACGTGAATAAAAGGAAATCAAGTGCTTATGAACGCCATATTGACAGACACTCAGAGTAGAAATTCAGACAGCGTATTCAAAAACAGGAAGATGGAATTATGTGTATTCGCAAAAGTTAATCGTTATAATTCTTAATTCCCTACATAAATGTTGATTTTAATTTTTATAGGAACTTCGTAACCATATATTAAAAACACATCAAAAAATGTTATATTTATAGATACTAGTGTTTTATGCTTATCCGACAATCATTGTCAAAATAGGTCATTATTACTGATAGAGTGCTTCGAACCCAGTCCACTCACCCAACATTGACTTCGTAGGCTAATATCTTTCAACAAGGCCACCGGAAACTAACACGAAATCGGAAGGAAATTAAGGACAGATTCACGCCATTTGGCAAACATTCACAAAACAGAAAGTGGAAATGATGCGTATCTGCTGTATTATTAATTCCCAAATAGTGTTCATAGTGTAGTTTATTGAATTGCCTTCATTATGTTTACATAGATGTTAATAATACGTGTGTGCACTTGTAATTTTTTCAAAAACTGCAAATTAAAGCTAAATTTTATGTAACTGTTTAAACAAAATATACTTCATTTGATTCACCTTTTATTCTTCTATAATTTTACCTGTTCATATTTGACTTCTACTTGAAATATTCTAGTGTTCACGTCAATTTAAAAAATAACTTCAAATTGCGGAGGCAAAAAGAAACTCCGCACAATGGAAATTTTTTTATTTAAATATAATTTAGGACATTAATGCAACGCAAATACAACAGGAACACAATAAACTAGTTAATATTTAGTAGCATAGCCCTTCTGCAATTTGACAGCCTGCAATCTTTCGAGAATTCCTTAAATTAGACTGCAGCAATACTCCGGAGAAAGGGCATCCCACTTTTCTTTAATTTTTGTCCAAATTCTCCCAGATTTAAAATTTTATCATTGTGTAGCTGTTGCTTGATGTAGTCGCATACGGTTTTGATAGAATTGAGGTCTGGAGACTGTGCAGGCCAATCCAAACATGGAATATCATGCTCTTCCAGGAACCTCTTGACATTGTCAGCTGTGTAAATGGGAGCATTATCCTGCCTCACTGCCTGGTCTATTGAACTTGCTTTCGTCGCTAAATGACCAAGATGAAGACTCATAATCTTTATTGCATCTGACGCAGTCCAGACGACACTTTCTTTTCTTTACAGAAATCATTGTCTTGCAACATATAATCACATATTAAATTTAAATCATTGTTTTGCAACATATAATCACATATTAAATTTAAATTTCTTTAATCTGTTCTTGACAGTAGAAAGAGAACACTTTTTAACAAAGTTGCACTGTTGTTTGATTTGGGGAGCCATTTCAAATCTGTTTCTTAAGCTGCAGATCTTGATAGCGTTGTCTTCCCTGTTAAAAGTAACTCTAGTCCGACCAGATTTAGGAGCATTACGAACACTGCCGTTGTTTTGGTGCTTTTGCACAGCCTTTCGTGCCGTTTTCCCATCACATTTCAATCTGCGGCCGATTTCTCGATTGGATAAACCAGAAAGGCATTGGTTAATGAGCTCCTCACGATCACTAAAAGAAAGTCGTGGCATATGTACTAAATGTTACCTCGTATAACCTGGAACAAAAACAATTACGATTAGAGATGTTTTGTTGTCTGTTGGTTGATTTTTTAAAATTGATTTAGGGGCGATAATTTAAGATGGTTTTAAGCGAATTTGTTGTTGCTGACTTTCTTTTTGCCTCCTCAATTTGAAATTAGTTTTTTATATTGAAGTGAACACTAAATGTTTTCAATTAAAAGTGTAATATTAACAGGTAAAATTATAGAGGAATAAAAGGCGAATCAAATGAGGTATAGGTTGTTTAAACAGTTACATTAAATTTAGCTTAAATTTGAAATTCTTGAATAAATTACAAGTGCGGACTTTCGTTTCGCCGGCACAGTACCATTTGTTTTATTTGTATAAGTAGTTTTAATAAACAAAATAGCTATACTGCTATGAATTTGTTTGATTTTCTGTGCATTGATATTCATATTAAAAGACCCTTTTTTCTTGTGATTAAAAAGAAAATATAGCCTTGTTATATATGGATCATGGAATTGCATTAATCTCCAAACGATCTAACTCATTTCCATATTCTTTGAAACATTCATTTTAATTAATCCACTATGAGTTTGTTTCGGTTTTCTGATGGGATAATGATCTTTTGTTAACTATTATGTGTAATTATTTTCATGCAGATATTCTACATGATTTTTACTTGTGTAATATTTGTGTAAAAAGTGTATAGTAAACACAAACCTCTTTCTATATATATTTATGTATATATATATATATATATATATATATATATATATATATATATATTTGTTTTAAAAAACTTTGCCTACCAAACCCTCTTAGAGTGTTTGGCCTACAGACATGAAAGTTGCTACATATGGTATTCGAATCCATGCGAAACTTTATATTTGAAGTTTTGCCGGGGAAAATCGATGCAAAAGTGTGAAAATTTAAAAAATGGCATTTTCCAGGTGAAAGTCAAATGAAACGCATGTGTAACGTGATAGCTATTGGTTCATGTTTTAATTATTAGACTTGCGGCAAACATGTCACTATAGCTCAGGCATTAACGCCGAATAAAAAAGTAAATCGTAAGTTAAACATTTTGGTTTCGATTCTCGATGCTGGTGCATTAGTCATTTTTTTTAACATTTTAAATCATTACTATATATTGGATCTTTTTTTACATGAAGGTCATCACTTATCAAGACCCAGAAGCCACTCGAGGATAAGGGTTATTTTGCGTACAGTAATCAATGGGATAGTGTTACAGTATTCATTATATTGGAGATTTGTATAGTTTCATTACTTAGGGGGAGTGCGATTCATCAGGAATGTGTTAATGTTGGAATTGAAGACATCCATGTTGAAGTCAGGAGGGAAATAGGCAAGCTGTAGAGAGTTCCACAGGCGTGCAGTTCTAAGAAGGAAGCTTTGTTCATGGAATCTATGTTTTGATTTTGGCACAGATAAAGAGTGGGGAAAGTTTTTGACAGTGATTTCAGCTAGACGGGTGTTTATCGTGAGAGAATAGGGAAGGGGTCATAGATTCTAGGTCAGACGAGCACCTGCCATGGTAATAACGATAAAACAAAGATAGGCTCGCAAGGTCTCTACTGTGGGAGAGAGGTTGCTGGGAAGAGAACAGGGCATCCCCCACTAAGCGACGAAGTCTATTTTGTACTCTGTCAAGGCAGGATAGACTGTTTGTAGCAACTCCTGCCCAGATGTGGCAGCCGTATTCTATCCTTGGACGTACTTGGCTTTTATATAGATAGAGATGCAATATATTATAATAATAAATACGAAATCTGCTTTCATCAAAATATCATATTTAAGCGTAATTTACAAATGGACAATGCCGGATGGCCTGTTAGTTTACTATATTTTCAAATGTTATTAAAAAATGAAATATACATTTCTAAGAATCGAAAGATCTCATGTGCATCGAATATGAGCTTCTTTTATTAGAAATCACAATCTGAATACATAGTCATTAATTTATAACATACAGCTTTTGGATTGCTACAGAATTTTTCTCAGTTTAGGATATCTAAACGCTTCAGGGACATTAAGACTCTGCATTATTTTATGCAGTATGTCCTAGGCCAGAATAGCTTGGTGGTACTCACACCTCTCTATGCTTTCGAAGTGATACACCACATGGAATGCATCACTTATTTTAGTACAAGTTAAGCGCAACATCGCTTATTCTCAGTAATTAAACGGAAACTATCTTGTGAACGTGACAGTGCCGTATATCATTACAGAATTACAATGGTTGATTCATATTCAATTGTTTTTATCAAATAAAAATAAGTTTTAAAGTAGTGTGAAGCTTGCGAAAATTTTTGTTCTGGATATTACGCTTATAACATATACCTTCCCAGAAGACAACCGATGCCTGCGTTTCTCTCAAGAGAAAATTGATGCTCGAGTAATTGTTAGGCCAGGGTTGTGCAATCACCAGCAACACCTCTTCTGAATCGGTACTGCTTGAGTCCGGTGGCTACGAGAAATTATTATAAACTATTTTTGACGCCTATAAACATTGCCGAAATAAGCGGAGAGCACATACAGCACCTGGAATTCCTAAATGATCATCCATTATATTACTGACCAGGCTCAACCTTGTTTAACTTCGGTTATCTTACAAAATGATTATGCTGTATATCTCAAAGACAAGATCGCGGTTATGTGTGTTTTACTACAGTGGATTGTATGTGTCCAACGAAACAGTAATAAGGCAATAGGGAATGGATAGTTTTATTTACAGACAGTAGACTTTATTCATAAACAGTTTTCTGAAGACAAACGTAAAAGAAAGAAGTATATTACAATGCAATCAATAAAGACACATGTGGCCGACGTCAAGGATGGAGAATATGTTTTATGGATGTACAAGTAAATATTACATATATTTGTGTTAAAATTTTACAAGCAGGAAATATCAATGACTGCACTTAAGAAATTCCATGGCCAGATCAATAGCCGGTCTAACCAGTAAAAATGTATTTTAAAGACTCTGATGAAAGATAAAGTCGCCTTCTTTTGAATTATACATGTTTCTTTCCGTGTAATTGTAATGAGTGCGGAGATTACTTGCTTTATAAACCCCAATATGCTTGCACGTATTTTAAATACGGCTGCTTAATGAAATAAGAAATCTTCAATGGCGGTGCGTAACAACGCCGGAATATCGCCGAATCGTAAGCAGATTAAACGCTCTTGATATGTATATAAGCAAGTCGTTCGGAGAAAGGCAACGTTTATTTCGTGAGAAAGGCGAGTTGTGCTCAAATGCTGTATTGAAGCATGACGTGTTGTAAAGAGCTGAGGGACGGCGAATTTTCGAAGTGCTGTGAAAACGTCATCCATAAAAAAGAAGGTGGATTCAATTGTTTTTTTTATTTTTTTTTTACAAATGAATCACTATTCATCAAACCCAGAATCTAATCGATCATAAGTGTCAACGAGTGTACAGTAGTCAATGAAAAATATTGTAGTACTCCTTAGTAGTGAAAAACTGATAACTTGGATTACTTAAGGGAACGGTTTATCATGAATTATTTACGCTGAACTTGAAAATTACCACATTGTAATGAGCTGGAAAGCAGGGAAACGAGAGAAAGGTGTGGGGTTAAAAAAAGATGCTTTGTTTATGAAATCTGCGTCTAGGTTTATGGCATAGATAAAGAGTCGGAAAAACTATTAATAGTGGTTTCAACTAGATGAGTGTTTTCTTGAAAGTTTGGCAAGGGGGAATGAGCATTTTTATTAACTTCCAAGCATACGACTATATTCCTCTATCTGTTTGTAGAGTTATTACAGAAGACGAAGTCCGATACCATGCCAAGGAAGAAGCAAGTGATGGCAGTCAATGCAATTAAATTTACTTATTAGTTTTTAATGGAATATATAGTTACACTTCCTATGATTTGGATTATTCGGACTACAGGTCTCATCTTATGAGAATAAGATGAGACCAGTAATCAATATAATACGAAATGTTACTATAATTCCAGAATTCAAATATACAAAGTGTAATTTATTACGTTTCGGTTGATGTAAACTTCTACCTTCTTAAAATGTATTTTTTTGCATTCGGGAATTTTTCGGTTTAAGTCGAGGATATTTCTTTAGAACTGGCAAACTGTACGAATTTCGAACGATAAGTAAATAAATCCATGAGAATAGAATGTTTTCCTTCCGACAGCGATGACTGGGTAAAAGTCCTTAGACAACGGCAATTGTTTTTAGTGTGTAACCGCATTAAAAATTACAATTTCGATCTCAACAAAAGTGTATATTTACAACTGAATTTAACCCACTCCTATATCCACAACGCCATCGGTCAAATAGAAAAACAACTGCAATAATGGTAATAATCAATCCTCATCTCCAAAATGAAGAAATGAAATGCAAGTACGCGTGTACTAGATGACTACGACTTCATATGTTTATTTGCCTTTTGACAGGTTTTATTTATTCATTTTCTGGGTTACAAACATACTCTGTTAAACTGCCAAGACAGGTGCGCGAGTTTAGTAGCTTATAACCCAACATACCTATGCGACAGTTCGCACCAAATTCATTATTGCGATTTGCATACATCGAATCATTGGAATCCACTATTCACAGCAGGGCGTGTCTCGTTCATCATAATAAAATACTGAACATAAAAAAACATCGTTTAATGGTGAAACCATTATATATACATACATATATATATATATATATATATATATATATATATATGTAACACACACACATTATATATGAAACCATTATATATATATATATATATATATATATATATATATATATATATATATATATATATATATATGATGGGTAGCAAAAGTATTTGTTATATTTTTTTCGTATTTCTCAAGAAATACGAACTTAATTTGAATTAAATTAATACTAAATATTTGAACAGATATTTTCTAAAATAAAGCGAAAATGAAGATATAGTTAGTTTAGAAATATTTGATAATAATACATCATATTCCTCTATGCAAATGTATTTAACACACTGTTAAATTTCATCCTATAGCAACCATTTCATTTTGCTACAACATTTAAGCACATCAGAAAACACTGTATTGTTCCGGCCCATTACAGGTCCGTTAATAACTATTCTTAGACACTTTTGGTTAAAACAAATAAATGTACTAATGCTATGAACTAGGAAACTATGACAACGCATAAGGATGAGAAAAGGTACAGAAAAATAGCTTCAAAACAAAATTTGATGGTGAGTGCATTTGGGGATGTCGGGAGAATTGGGAAACAAAGTGTGGTAATACTATAAATCATTTAAAAAATCGTCTAAGAAGTGCTTTGTAAATTTAGTTGTTACTGGTCATTACATTGCTCACAAAGTGGAACCATTGAATTGTACAGGCCTGTATTCGATATCGTCAAGAAAGACTATTGTGGAGTTCTAGACAAGTTAAAGGTCGTTTAAAATTTATCTATAAATATCAATCTGAATAGGATTACTTCTGGAATGAAGTAATTTAGTAAGATGAAACAAGAATTGACTTTTTGTAAAGAAACATGGGACCCGTGTATGGAGGGAAAATGGCACATAATTTAAACCATCTAATATCATTCTCATTATACAATTTTGAAGTGGAAGTGTGACGATTCGAGGATGCTTTTCTGCAAACCGAGTTGGAGAAATAGAAATCATAGAAGGGAAAATGAAGGCCTTAGAAGATTTGTCCAACGCATCTGTGAAAGATTGTCGCAGAATAAGAATTCGGCTGACTTTCTTTTCTAGCAAAGCAATGGTCCCAAGCACAGAGCTAAACAACTATGAAATGCTTTAAGAATAATTGGACTAGTGTTTTACAATGGGCTCTTTAGTCACCTGACCTATTTTTTACATTGTAGTAACCATATATCCTGGCCCAAAAGCCCCTCGAGGATAAGGGTCATTGCATGTACGGTAATCAAAGGGATAGTTTTGTAGCAATCGTTAGTTTTGGGGATTTGAGAAAGTGTTTTACTTAAGGGGGCGGTTCATCAGAAGTTTTTTTTTATGTTGGACTTAAATATATTAAACTTGAAGTCATCAAAAAGCTGTGGAAAACTTTGGAGTAAAGGCTGCATGCAAAAGATACCAAGAATATCAATGAATTGAGGAAATTTTGCGATAAATGACTGAAATTATCCGTAGATGTTTGTAAGAATCTAGTAGGTAGTTATGGAAAGCGTTTGGAGGTTGTAAGGCAGAACAAATAATATACAACTAAATATTAGTGAATGTGTTAAATAATTTTGCATATTGGTAATTTGAGATTTCTGTTAATAAATATTTGTCAAGTAATTATATATTTATTTCCTTTTATTTTTATATAGATAATATCTGTTAAAAGATTCCGTGAAATTCTCATTTAAATTAAGTTAATAGTTTCTTGAGAAATACAAAAAACCACAATGTACCAAATACATTTGACACCCACTGTTTATATATATATATATATATATATATATATATATATATATATGAATATATATGAATATATATGCATATATATGAATATATATAAATATGTATATTCATATATATTCATATATATAAATATTTATATATATATATATATATACGTTTAAATTAAGTCATATAATGTACATATTCAATAAAGTATTTTTTTCTAAACTGCCAAAATTTACTAAACTCAATAAAAATGTATATATTCCACACGTATATTCTCCAGTAAATGATATGTTTGTCTTACACATCCATTATAGTACTTAATGATACTATTGTATGATAGAAATTTACTAAGCAAATCTTCATATATATATATATATATATGTATATATATATATAAATATATAAAAGCGAAAATGTGTGTATTTATATATGTTTGTATGTTTGTATGTGTGTTTGTGTGTCCGCTAAAAACTATTTACAGACACGACGAAAATTCACAAATTCGGTATCGTATCGAAGCCCCATCCTTCGCACGAAAAATATCGAACAATTGACCAAAAACGTTCATTTTTTCACCCCGAAATTGACAATTTTCGACAGGGGGGTCAACAAAAACGGTCCTCTCGTGACGACAACCGGTTCTACGACCGCGTCAGATGACGTCATGGCCCGATTTACTTTAAATACTTGAATAACTGATTACATTTCATGTACGTCGCGTTAGCTCAGTTAGTTGGTTCGTTATCCAAACGTTTTGGGTTCGAATTGTGGCGTGAGATGTCTTCTTTTTTTTTCGATTTTCTAAATTTTAATATTGAACCAGTGTTATTTAAGCCATTTTTCACGTAACGTTCGTTTTTCTGTTGTTTTTTTTTTTTACTACGCTTATCCACCTCGGACCACACATTCCAAAACACCCCGGTACCCACCGATTTTTTTTAATTTTAATATCGAAACAGGCTTATTTAAGCCACTTTTCACGTGTTCGTTTTTCTGTTTTCTTTTTTGTTTTTTCGATTTTTTCGTCTTCGTCGTCGTCGTCGTCGTCGTCGTCACGCTCTACGACTTCCGTGCGCGCACCTGTCAATCTGGTTCTTACTTAATTCTTATTTTAGATTACACGAAGAGATAAAAATACACATATGACGCCATATTTTCATAAATCAATTAAAAAGCATAAAGACCAAGTTGCATATGAAAATTACTACATTTTGAAGACAATACAGGTTACAGAAAGAGGAATAACGGATAAACATTCTGAATGTAAATTTTTTTGCGTCAGTTTTTTAAACTCCTTTTCGCCCATAATAAGGCATATCACAACTTGGACCCGTAAAAGGCTTAAAATTAAGCCCAAAAAATATTAACAAGATGTTGCTTTATGCACCATTTGAACTTCTGCATATCAGTTGACTCAGGAAAGCAGGTTACAGGAATGGATTTCTACAGTCTAGCTATTCGGGTGAAGAAGAATAGAAAGCTTCCTGGCATTTACGGAATTAAACAGTGAAGGATTGTAACTTAGTTGCTAAGTGTTTTTTTTCGGAGGTTTGTACTTCAAGGGGTCACAAGTGCAATTAGTTCATCAGAGCACATTTCATTAAATACATAAATAAAACAGGCGCATGAAGCCTAGTTGACAAAGCGAGACTTATTAGAGTGAAGGCTCTTTTTGAAACCCTATTTACGAGGGATAGACTGGTGATAGATGCATCACCCCAGATGTGGAATCAATACTAGCACACACACATTTTTCTCTTCCCTGCAACCTCTCTCCCACAAAAGAGACGTTGCGAACTTGTCTTTGTTTTATGGTTATTCACATGGCAAGTGCTCCTCTGAGCTCCAATCTCTGGTCCCCTTCGCTAATCTTTCACGACAAACACCCCTCTAGCTTAAAAAACTCTTAATAATGTTCCCCACTCTTTATCTGTGTCTAAATAAAAACGTAGATTCCATGAAATAAGCTTCTTTCCATAGAAGTTCAGCCCTGTGGAACTCTGTTCCGTTTTCCTGTTTCCCACCTGACTACAACCTGGATGTCTTCAAGCCCAACATAAACAAATTCCTGATGAACCACCCCCTTAAGTAAAATACGTTATCAAATATCCAATACTACCGATTACTATGATATTATCCCAGTGATTACTGTACACGTAATAACCCTTATCCCCAAGTGGTTTCCGAGTCTTTATAAATTGTGACCTTCATTTAAATATATATATATATATATATAAATGTATATATACATATATATATATATTTGTGTATATACATTAATTGATTAAGTCCAGATTTATTATTGACATGAACTATAAACCACTATTTTTAAAAAGTGCTAAATTTGAGTGTAGATCTTTTATATAAATAAAATAATATAAACAAATATATATTGACAATGTATTTAGGCAGCATAATTTAATGTAAACACATATTGTTTACTACAATAGAATCATAAAGCTTCATAATACTACTTTTATTATGTCGATTATATATAAAATTATTTTAATTTCAAAATCAAAAATATTAATGTATTTTCCATGTACTAGACATACTTTTCAATCGTCATCGAATCATCTTCATGGTTAGCAGAACTTTGGAGAAAAAGTAGAAATAACGAAGAGAATTAAGTACACAGCCATGAACAAAATTTGTGAGTTATATTTGGACATTTTCGTCGTTAACAAAAAACAGACGCAGTTCTAAAATGTAGAGAACAGAATTCGCGCCCAGAACATTTTGATAATATGGTTATTAGTTTCCTGTAATGTTATTGCTTGTCGGATGTTCATATACAATATGAAAAAGTCAATAGTAATCAAATGACCGGAAACCTAATCTAGAACATACATACGCATCTACCCATCTATCTATCTATCTATCTATCTATCTATCTATATATATATATATATATATATATGTATATATATATGTATATATATATGTATATATATATATATGTATATATATATATACATATATATTTTTTAATTGATGAATTAAGTTCAGATATCCACTTAACATGAATCCAATGTCGCTTCACAAGTTCTCAATTCGAGTGTACGGTTTTATATGAATTTAATTATATAACCTTATATAAACAATCACAACATTTCTTACATAGTATACATTTCGATAATGTACATGCATTTAAGCAGCGTTATTTAATCTAACATTTTAAACCAAAACAGAATTCTAAAGGTTAACTATGCTGTTTTTATTATTTCGATTTTATGTAATATTTGTTTTAGTTTCAAAAAATATTAATTACTTTTTCATGTAATACGCGTACTTTGCAACCCAAACTCAATCGACTGCGGTCTATCAAATCTATAATTAAAAAATAACTACAAATGAAGCAGTGTATTAAATAGAGAGCCAAGGTCTGTTTTATATTAATAAGTTATTTAAATATTACTGTCATTCATACTTTAATTAAATTTTTTTACGGCAGCTATTTTACATCCTCTGAGAGATATACGATGTGTACAGATCAATAGATCGATAGATAAATATATATAGATGCTAAATAAACAGATAAAGAAATTGATTGGTTCATGCCTAATTAGTCTGGCTATAGTCCAGGAAGTCTAGGTTCAGCAAAATATCTGTCGTAAAGTCGAATAGAGCGGAAGTGGTCGAATAAGTTCATCCTGGCTTTGCTTAACGGATAGGCTCCTCATCAATCATAGATGGTGAGTCACGTTGCGCGCTTTCAGTTCCAGTTTCAAGCCAGTGGTTTCTTCACAACCCCAAAGATAATTTGATGTTGGTATCTCTTATTCCAACGTCAGAATAATCAGGGCGAGCCAAGAAGAAAATCGAAGATTTTTTTTTTCCTTCTGCTTGAGATCGAATTCGTTTCTGTCTAAGGAATAAAACTAAAAAAAATACCATTACTCACAGAAATCCTTTGTAGCAGAACCAGATTTATCAAATGAAATTCTATTTGTCTTTAGTTTTTTTCAGATGTGAATAAAATTTGGTAAATTCTATGAATCTGAGCAAACTAATTGAAAAGTAGTTTATTGCGTTGTCTCGCTCTTCCATTGGATTAGCGGAAGATATATTGTTTTCAAGAATGGTTTCGGTTATTGAATTTCTGTATTTCTCTTTTGACTACCATTTTATATGGTAATATATATATATATATATATATATATATATATATATATATATTGATACATATCTATCTATCTATCAATAGATCGATCTATATATCCCTGCATCAATATATATATATATATATATATATATATATATATATATATACACACACGCACATCTACACACACAAACATATATATATATATATATGTATATATATATATATATACATATATATCGTCGGTTGCATATCAAAACAAAGCAGACTCTTTTCATGTTCGTTAAAGTCCTTACAAGAGCTACAATAGCCAGACACATACATGCATGATACATAGACGGAGATAGATTTGTTCATGATAAATTAGCCTCACCTGCACAGCCTACCAGAACACACACATATACAGACAGACAAAAACACAGACACACACAAACACAAACACACACACACATATATATTTATATATATATATATATATATATATATAGAGAGAGAGAGAGAGAGAGAGAGAGACAGACAGACAGACAGACAGAGTGAGACGATTTACTCGACTCGGAATCTGGAGTCGGAAAATTGGAGCTTTATGTGGTATCGAAATCGGTATCAGAATCGGGGAATAATGTCTGTTTTCGGGTGCCAAAAATGATTCGTATGATTATTGACATTTTGGTTCATTTTTTTTTAAACTTATTTTCTATTGCCGTACTAAAGATAAAATGATAGATATTTTATGACCGTTAACGGTCAATAATAGTAAAATCTATAGACTACTCCAAAGGTGTATTTCACGCTTGCGAAAGTATATGCATATAATACAGAGGTTTTTACGATAATTGGAAAATAAAATAATCAATAAACAACTCTACAATTATATATTAAGAGATTTTTAAAAGAATCCGCATCGGAATAGTATCACAATCGGAAATTCAAAATAGAACATCAGTATCTGAATCGGGAAAAATATAGAAATCGTTTGATCACGCATGCACACACACACACACACACACACATATATATGTATATATATATATATATATATATATATATATCATACACATTTATTTTTATTTTTACTATATTTTGCATCAAACAAAATAAAGCTAACTATAACTATACAACCCTTTACACCTATTATCTTTGCTTTAATTATCATTTACGTTACATTAGAATGGGATCCTGGATATGATCTTAAACTATATCCAGTGGTGAGGCCCCAGCTTGAAGGCTTTGGGGACTGTGGGGCCACCCTTTAATTACCATTGCTCCCAGGTCCATTATAATCCGGAGTGATAGTACCTGTTAGGGTCCCAACTATGGGAAACCGACTTGAAAACAACAAATATATTCTATTAAAAAATATTTCTTCAAAATCTTTTGATTCGGCAATAAATAGCCCGAGAAGGGTCGATATGCCAACCACTAACATTGGAATGAAACATACACATACCCAACTCAGTATAAAGGTGCATTTATAGATAAGTTAACAATGGCATGTTAAAATTTAAATTGCAATGACAAACACAAAATGTTGTTATTATAAATTATCCGAACAAATTTATTAATAACGATAGGTTGATACTAGTTTTATATTTCCCTACACATAACCGCTTTAAACATTTTACAGTTTATTATACTGAATTAATTAATTAATTAATTAATTGACGATCGTGCAATGATATTCTTAAATAATTGAATTTAATAATGAAACATAAAATAAACCAATCGAAAGCAATATATATAAAAAACATATCAGTGTAGTATGATTTACCCGAGAAAATTTCTTTCTAAATCACAAATCTAATGAATATAACTTTATCTGTAAAACGGTAGAGTGATTATATGTATCCTTAAAGCTAAAGATAGTGAATCATATTCATTTCTTAGTACTATTTCATCGTACAATGTGCGTACAGTGCACAGACACACAGTATATTAGAAGTAAGACTCATTTACATTTCTAAAATTGCATTGTGTTCAATTGCAATATTTAGGTTGGTATTGAATCCACCATTTTTTGTTTTGCTTTTTATTCAAGTATTGTCACGTATCGTTGTTATGGCTAAGTTTGTTTGCGTTAGAGAATGAAAATGAAAATGTCTTAGTTAATAATGTCCCTAGCAACCAAATACCTTTTAACACTCCAGTATATATATATATATATATATATATATATATATATATATATATATATTGTTATGCATCTGCTTATTTTATAGATGTTTGAACCATTTAGCATTACGTCGCTAGTCTTACTTCCTCATATGACAGTCTAATGCGGTCTGTGGAAGATTGTGTTCACGGGCGTTACATTTACAATTATTATGCTATGTTTTTAAGTGTAATTTTACCCGCCACCATATTATGTGACAAAATCTGAACCGATTTTCGAAACACAGAGACACACAGACACACAAACACACACACACACTGACACACAAACACACACACACATGCATACACACACACACACACACACATATATATATATAAGTTTTATTCCATTTTCAACCCAAACAAGGCACAATGCCACAAGTTGCAAGCGTATTATGAAGGGAGATGAGTATCAAGATGTTTGTTCACATTACACTTGAACTTCTGCATGTCGGTACAGTTGGGGAAGCAGGGACCCGGAAAGGAGTTCCAAAGTCTAGCAGTTCTAGGGAAGAAACTATTGAAGTAGAAGGCTTTCTTACACCTAGGTAACTCTACTGTGAAAGAGTGGTATTTAACTGCTTATCGGGTTTGTCGGTGGTATTCACATCGAGCTGGTAGAAGTGTTTGTAGTTCGTTAGAGCATTCACCATTAAAGTACTTGTAGAGCAGGAAGAGGGATGCAACATTTCATCGATGGTACAGAGGCTGAAGTCCAGATGACAGTTCAGGACCTCCCTTTGGCGACTCTCTTTTGAAGAGAGTGAGAGAAAAGTAGCAAATGCACCAGCCCAAATATGACAACAGTACTCCATACATGGGTGAATGGTGGCCTTATAGAGGTATAGAATACTTTCAAACGTAAGTAGCTTTCTAGAAAGGTAGAGAGAGAGACTACCTTTTTTGCAGCAGTCTTGGCAATACTCTCAATGTATCTATTCCAGTTCATTTTCCCTGTAAACCTAAGGCCGAGGAGTTGTAAGGACTTACTTTCGGGTAATGTATTCTTGGTCATTGCTATTGGTGGTAGTGAAGGTTCGTGTAATTATTGAAGGACACAAACTTAGTTTTGGCAGCATTGAATGTGGCCATCCATTTTTGTTCCCATTCCACAACAGATTGAAGGTCATCCTCTAGTGTTTCTGTCAGTTAGTATCACTTCCAATCGAAGGACACTGTAAGCTTCTGTTTATTGTTTTTACCTTCTTATAGGTCTAATTTTCGAATGTTATGTTCGTGTGTAAACGGGGACCCGGCAAACTTGAACACCTCACCATTACGTGATTATATTGATACAAATTAAAACTAGTAAATTCATTATGAAATATCGATTAAACATGATTTTTAAACAGTGCAATATTACTTTCTTACACTCGTTCCGACTATACTTGATGGTATGTCTTCTGTGCTCTAGTTTGAAATAAGGAGAATTGCAATATATCAAGTAAGTAAAATTTAGGGAAGTATATTTTTCGAAATTACCAGTGCTATAAAGTAGATAGCTTTATAGGTAAGTAGAGTGGAATGCTAGGTAGCATGAAACTTTATAAACAAATGTGGTGTCATAAAAGACTGTGATAGATATGGTTATAAGTGCGACTAAGGTGTTTCATTGTATGAAAATTTTATTCTGTGATTAGGCGAACGAGTATTTAAATCCGATATTCAAAACCCAAAACGCTGGGTTAAAAAGCGGTTTCTATCATTCCGTATTATCGTTACTGCGTACGCGAGGTTATAATGTTTTTAATACGGTATTTGAAATCTCAAGCAAGAAGACTCTACCAGTCGATACTTATTGCTTTACCAGCCAATAACTTTCTTCCAAGAAAATAATATTTATTACATCATCTTCCCTGATTTAATTTTTTCCGTCAAATTAAGCTTTAATATTTTCTCTTCCTCGTGTCTAGATATAATTTAATTACTTTTCTCTGGGTCTCTTCTTACTTGATCTTTGCGTTAGTGATATTTGGTACATGGTATTTCTGGCCTTGAATTCATAAAATAGTGACTCATCGGGACAAGAATTTGAAATAAGTCAAAGGATATCCATGGGAATTGCCTCGGTGTTTTCCATGAATCCTGTGGTCTGCCCTCAAACCTTCTTCGTTGGCTTTAACTAGAGGATGATCTTCATAGAAATCTAAATTTGAAAATACTCTACCACCGTTTAATTTAGTGAATATATCTCCTGGAATGAGAGGGATATGCATGATCGTTCAAAGAGCCATAGAAACCATTCGGAAAATCAGTGCACACTCTGATTTTTTTTCTGTTTTTCACTTAAATATACGGTTGGCGATGTCCAACTCAGGAAATCGACTTTTGAAAACTTTCCAATCACTCCTATTTATCAATTATTGTATTTTGCATCGAAATTAGTATTTTTACTTTTATTAAAAATGAGTATCTTAGTTTTATTTGAAGTCAAGGTCTAATTGGGTTCGTCTGAAAAACGCGATGAAATTCGCTTTTCACATATTTCCGTTTGTTTCGTCTTATTTTGCTCTTTTATCGAAAGAATTAAACTGAATTTTTTCATGAGTTAAACAGTACAACCCAGTCTACGCGAAAATACTTTTTGAACAAAGAAGTACATACAATTGATGAGTTTTTCCATTAACGAAATGTTACCATTTTGTTGTCTTTCAAACTTTCATTTTGTATTTGATACCTCTCTGCCAACCTTTCCTGTGTTTGTTCACCATGGAAAACCTATTATTTTAAAAATGTTTCGTTGATTACTGAGATATCGCTTTTTGAATCGAGTATCATTTACGGTCTGCCTATTTATTTTATTCGTAGGTACTTTCTGCTTTGAGTGTCTTTTAATTCTGTCGGAGACACAATTACGTTCACATTCGATTTTTCTGTTTTTACTTATCAGAATCTCATGATCTACACGTCCACGATTAAAGCATATCTGATTTCTGACAAAGAAACCCTTTATATTTTTCCATCATTATAACATTTGGGGGAGATCAGACTTCCGTCTTACACTCTGTATTCGTGATTTAATCTGATTAGTATTTAATTTCACTGTTATTAAAACGTTGTCCTTCATCCGTTACCTTTTTCAGTGTAACGTGTAGGTTCTTTTCAATAATATTAAGAATTCTTGATTACATTTCTTTGTTCTTCCATATCATTAGACCATGGATAATCATTAGAAATTGGAAAATGTTGCCCGATAATTCAGTTACTCTACAGGCCTGACACTGTCCGTTAACCATAATAGCAACGGACCCAAATCATGGTTCTCCTGTTTTACGACATTAAAACAGTTCTAGTTTGTGAAACAGTTTATCTATTTTATCGAACATTTACGCAAAAATTATATTGTTTAACAAAATGAATTGTAAATTGGCATAATTTTTTCTGTTCCCAATTTTTGTATCAATAGCATATTTTTGTATTGTTCACATGTCGTAAATATTATGTCAAGCCTTTGAAAATAAAGTAGAAATATTGAAACAATATATGGGTCATATTTAAATTCAGAGAATGAATTTGAGATGCCTCCAACTAAAAAGATGTTCGGACCTAGTTATTTTGCAGTTCTAGACAATGCTTTTTCAAATGTGATTCATTTTCTTTTTTCCTGTTTGAATCACTTTGCTATACCTTTCATGTTGGTGTGTTTTTTGTTTGTTTTTGTTCCAAATGTTAATGTTTGAATTGTTTTGTTGTTAGTTAATTCCGAAATCCATTAAATTTTTAGCATATCACCGAGAAAAATAATACTCGAATTTGGATAGTCAATAACTGTCTAACCACGATTAAGAGGGTAGAAACAAGTTCTCACTGGATATAAGGATTGAATATACAAAAGTACATGTTCCCTTTTTAGTTAAAAAAATTCTGGAGACAATCAAAAGTACTCTCTTTAAACAACGATAACTCTTTCTAACGTGTTTTGTTAATGTGTGTTTTCCATGCGAGGTCGTTTCGATTAGATACTTCCTAGATATATTTGTAAACTTGTGAGTTTGATTCGAAACTTAAGTCGTCACTGATATGTTCCAGGAAAGGGTTGTATACGCCGTATTGAACGAGCGGCATAGTCGCAGTTAATGTTCCTAACGTAATGCTAGCGTACCTTTCAATGTATCTTAACAGGTGGCACTATCAGTCGATACTCATGGTTAAACCAGCCAATCACAATCTTGCCAGAAGGAAATACCCGGATGTACTCATATTTATTAAATGAAATACACGAATTCGTTGCTTATATGAATAAAATTAAAAGAATAAAAGTGGGGGAAAAATCGTAGCGTACACATATTTATGTGTAACGGTGTAAAATGAATTTTCTAGTAAGGCTCGTGATGAAAAGTGTGCGATGTCAAGTTTTATAAATTGAGAAAGGCTTAGTTGCTAGAATTGAAAACATATTTATTTTATTTTCATGTATGCAAATAAACTCGCGATTAAATGAATACACGAATAAAAACAATTGAATAGCTTGCAAATAAACTAACCGGATCGAACTTAGGGACTCCAACGCTGGCTTGCAAAGGGGAGAGGACGAAACACTCCGCCGTACTGGAATAATTTCAGAATGTAATTTAAGCTTAAAGTAAAGGAGGGAAATTTATTTTTGTATTTTTTGTGCACTAGATTGTAAATAACCTTTTTAGAGAAAAATGTATTAACACATGCAGAGAACATTCTCCAATTGGAGGCCAAATATTCACTGCTGCGTCATTCAACGTAGTCTACAGCCAGAAAATAATGTAATGTCCGGTACATATAAAAATCTGTCATTAGACAAGATTATATAAATCACACATCTTAGATAATCGTTAAAATGCATTTCTCTCTATCCGCATAGACTTGGACAAAAATACAGGGGTATAAAGAGAAAACGAATAGATATTATTTACACATATACACATATACACATGTACACATATACAAATATCTGTCAGTTTTAAGTTGTACGGATGTGAAAGGAAAGAGATAGATAGATAGATATCAATTAATAAATCTATACATCTCTAAAACTAAGAACGTGTGTGGAGACTAATCTCAACCTGTATATTCAACGAACTCTTGATCTACAAATCAGAAATTTTATATATAATGTATTCAGACGTGTGGAAATTTTTTTAATCATTATTCATCCAGAAAAAAAGAAGTGCTAATGGTTCAAAATTGAAAGAAATTGTATGTGAGTGGTCATCAGATTTGTATCTCTCAACTGTTTCACAAATGCGCATGCGTGAATCGGTCACATGAAAGATTAATTATGTGAAGAATAGGTTTGTTTGAGCACACTTTTAAAGATCGTGCTTAATAGTTGTCTCAGTGTCGTTAGGTTTTGTTTATGACCACAGCTCCATTGTGTATTTTTTTACTTACAAGAAGTGAACTCTTTAGAAAAAAAATATTGTACTCGCAATTGTACATGCCTCAGTTAATGTTTGAATTGCAATATAATATGAATGCGTATTTTAGGACCGGTCAATGCCGGGAAGCCTGCTAGTGCATTAGTATTTTGAAATTGAACGCATTCAGACAATGCATTCTTGGGGCTTAAGTAATAAACACGATCAAAATATTTGGAAATGGAATGATGTCTTATTTCAACATGTAAAGATTAAATTACTTTGTGGAAGAAAGTGTTGTTGACTTTATCAAACTTAACCATTAAAGGATAGGAAGACAGAAGTGAAGATGTTTATGACCCAAGCAGAAAGCAATCTACTGCGTGACATGCGCATACCGATTGACGGGCCAATTAGCTTGTCGTGATTCACTCATCCGATAA
This sequence comes from Euprymna scolopes, assembly GCF_053919585.1. Taxonomy (NCBI): domain Eukaryota; kingdom Metazoa; phylum Mollusca; class Cephalopoda; order Sepiida; family Sepiolidae; genus Euprymna; species Euprymna scolopes. Next base: position 143,313,891 of record NC_136491.1, read on the forward strand.
TAATTGATCTCGGGTCAGGAACCGTGAGTCGATATTCGATGCAGCGCGACGTTTTGGACAATTCTCGATACGCATGTCTGGTAAATCTGCTAGACAGGAGAAGAGTATGACAGCGCCACCTGGTATAAGATTGAATCAATATAATAATCGATTATCAATAATTGACCGTCGGCATTTGCTTGCAATTACGTCAAAGGAATGAAAAACACACATATATATACATGCATATATATATATATATATATATATATATATATGCATGCATATATATATATATATATATATATATATATATGTGTTGTATAATTTTCTGATAGAAACATTATTGGCTACATATATGAATACGTGCTTCAGTTGTTATTTCCTTCGGAATCCAGCGTCATTACATAGTCAAAACTGGTTTCAAATGTGAATGTACCGAGTGCGTATCACACACACACACACACACACACACACACATATATATATATATGTGTGTGTGTGTGTGTGTGTGTATATATGTTTATGTATATATGTAGCCTATCTACCACTGTTTAATAATAGTTTCCATTCAGTGGGCTTGCGTAATCTACGTGCATTCTTTGCCATGAGTGGTCCGCTTTATGCCACGGACTAAATTGTTTGGGGGTGCTTTTGCAATCAATGCGCAATCCTTACGCGACTTTACCGTGCCTTCTATATAAGTGCCCATACTCTTCCAGCAAATGTAGGACTTCATGAGGCTCTTAATTCGCGTAGCCCTATGGAAATCCTTTAGATTTTTTCGTTTGTGGCGTAGCTGGGATTACTACTCTTTCTCGGTACAACAGTATCTCATTGCACATAGAAAAAGCTTCCGCCCCCGATTCATCCGATTGGATTTTTTTGTTTCGTTTCTTTGATGAAATTATCGTCTTCAGCCTCCTTTATTATATCTTCCATAGTCACTGCTAGTTCCTTGATCGTATAACAATATTTTTGTATAGTCCTTTTCACTTTATAGTGACGCTATTACTGTTTCTACCAGCGGCTCCCTTGATTTCGGCATTGATCCGTCCGCGTGACTTAACTTTGCAGATGTAAGAAATTCCATACTGAAATCGTAATTCAGTAGAATGGTCTCCCATCTTTGCAGTCTGCTGGCTATGTAAGTTGACAGACCTTTTGTAGAGCAAAAGATTGTTATAAGCGGCTTATGTTCAGGTTATAATTTTAATTTACGACCGTATAAAAATCGGTGGAATTTTGTAACACCGAATATGATCCCCAGTGCTTCCTTTTCGGTTTGGGAGTAATTCTTCTCACGAGGACAGTAAAGTTCTTGACGCATGGGCGATCGGCTTAGTGCACCCATAAGGCATCTTGTGTAGAATGCACGCCTCTATCCCATATGAACTTGCGTCAGTTGCGACAATAATCTCTTGTTTCAGATTAAAATGATTCAGGGATAAATCAGACGGTAATATATCTTTTAATTTCTTAATCCCAGCCTGGAACTCAAGCGTCCAGTCCTATTTTTTGTCATTTTTTTTATAGTACATTCAATGGCGCACGCAATTCATACATGTTCTTAATGAACGTTTGATAATAGTTCTCGAGCCCAAAAAACTCTGCAACATTATAAGATTCTGGAATGTGTTTTATAGCTGTGGACCTTTCCGAATCGGGTTTTCTACCGTCTTTATATGACCCGGGTATGTAATTCGTTTAAAAAAATCGCATTTTGCTTCCTTCAATGTGAAGCCGTATTCTTTTATTCTGTCAAACACTTGAAATGCATGATCTCTATGTTGTTCAACATATGGACTACGTATCAGAATATTGCCTATTACAAAATCCATACTGCTTAGCAAAGTATCAGTTACTAGTTGGAAAATTGCAGGTGCTAGTTTTATCCCAAATGCTAATCTATTGAATTTATAAAGTATTTTTTGCGTTGAGATACACAAAAGTTTCTAGCTATTTTCCTCTACTGGTATTTGTAGGCACGCCGCGCTTACGTCTATTTTAGTAAAAAAAAATCCGCCATTTAACTTAGCGAATATTTCGCCTATAGTCGTGGGTAGTGATGGTCCTTGAGCGTCGCATTGAATCCGGTCAAGATATCCGCGCATACCCTTATCTCTTTAGATTTTTTTTCACGTATACCGTGGGTGTTTCCCTCTGACTATAGTTAATAGGGATCAAAATCCAAGTGTTATGTAGTCTTTCCAATTTTTCCTTCGAAGCGAAGGGTATGCCCCGTGGCTTTTTGAACATTGGTTTTTCTTCATCCAGAAATTTGAATCTCGTCTTTATTTTTGTGTAGCATCCAAGCATTTCAGAGAAAACACATATAAAAGATTTTCCAAGATCTTGTTTGCGTTTGTTGGCTTCGGCCGTAATGTTTTCGACTTTGTGACTAGAATCAATCTAATCGGTCCCAAATAAGTTCGTTGTGTTCCTTAGAACGAAAACTTTTAGCTTTTTATCGTTCATTATAATGACACATTAATTTCTACCCCACCCTCACAATGTATTTTTTCACCAGTAACCGATCTTGCGACTTTATTCGTCTTTGTCATCGTGGGATTTCCTATTCTCTTCCAAGTGTGAAAATTTATAATGGAATTGAGCTGCAGTTTCACTTCTTTATTTTTGATACTCACCGTAACATATTTCCTTATGTTCTCTGTTGGTGAAGGGTCCTTTTTTGCTACTTTTGCTCTGCAATATAAAGCCGTGTGCCTTGCTCGCTTGCATAGGTCATACGTTATTGTACCTATGAGGTTCTCCACATTTGCTACAAGGGTTCCTAGGATTTTTTCTATCCTGATGATTTTGGGAAGGGTTCTTTTTGCCTCTTTGTTGGTAATTGCTGGCGGGTGGATGTCCTTTATTTTTGAAGCATATTTTTTATGTGAGCGATACCTGCTTCCTCTGTTTCGGGAATCTTGCTTCATAGCCGCGAACCGCTGACAATCTTCAGCCAGGTTCTGAAGCGTCAAATAGGGTTCTAATTACAATTTATTTAGAGCACGACGTCTTATATCGGCGTCTTTTGTTGCTATCAATCCTTGCGTGAATATTACGCATTTGAAATTGTCCGCCGTTAATGCCAAAAATTTGAAATCGCTACAGTGCTTATTAACTATAGATGCAAAAGTCGTATCGTCCTGACTCTCCTTGCGTATAAGATTCGTGCATTTCCACCTTTTATGCAAAATACTTTTTTTTGGGGACAGTATAACTCAAGTTAAAGCAATTAACATCTGATTACTAAATAGAAATGCGTGACACGTATTTGCTTACACTGCAATATAAGACGACCATGTAGTTTGCGGGAAGCACGCCTTATTACAAATCTGAGGTTGCTATTAGAATTTAGATACACAAAGGAAGAAAGAAGAAGTCATATATATATATGTACATATACATATATATATATATATATGTTTCTCATTTGGCGTCCATGCCGTTATGTATCATTTCTCAGGGCCATGTCATCATATGGCTTTAAATCTTATACGTTAATAACAATTAGGAAAATGCATTCTGTCGGTAATAGAGATTTATTTTTTAAATGTTAATAAATTTTCAGTTACAATTACTTCATACGAAGTATGAGGCTTAGAAAACTCCAACCAAAGTTATTTATTCGAGCCTGAGACAGATGAACAAATAGAGAGGCTGGGCGTCGGACACACAGATAGACATCAGCGTTCAAAGCCGCGTGCGCAATTTAACAGTTATCTCCTTCTTATAACCTGGTTTCAGCGACCAGCCATGAAAAAATCTAAACGAATCTCAAACCATACCCATCAATATTCCTCTCGTTCCAGGATATTGTCGGACACAATCCGTCAACTCCCTCTTTGTAATAAACAGCAAGAAAACGTCGACAGTAAAATATATATCCGCAAACCAACATTTTTCTATCGTGTTCAAATGAGAAATTCATGCTGAAAATGCGTTATAGAGAATAACTAGCGTTGACCAAATGTTGTGAAAACAACGGTCAATTAGAGAAAGTGTACTAACGCATCTTCTGTGAGAAAAAACTATACGAAAGAAAAAGTACCACCTCTTTTTTATGTTCACTCATCTTCATTTTGAAGAATGCATGTTGCTATTTGGAACTTAAGGGGCTTCGGTAAGAGACCGTGCCTACATGGAACTGAAGGGAGTTGATAAGGGGACGTCTGTCAACATTAAATTGAAATTTCTGTATGTTAGTACAGTTAAGGAATTCTCAAAGTTTAGTAGTGCGAGAGATGAATATTATTTGTGTAAGAAACTTCCCGGCATCTGCAGTAAAGGGATGGAATTTTGCTGCTCATCGAGTTATTCGCGAATATTTAAGTGGAAAGTGATACAAGTGCTATTCATTCATCATCTGTGTGATTTCTCTTGTAACACACTTTTTACAATATCATGTGTTGGCTGATTTTGAATATTTGAGGGGCTCAACTCTTTAAATGCAGATAGGCCTTATTATGATAAACGAATCAAGGGACCAGCATTTCAACTGGGGAGTTTGTAAGTCGTTAATGTATCATTGCACGCAGATAAAGCTCACTTATTACCCAATCTCAAGCGCATGCCGAAACATGGCGGTATCTTTCTCTAATTAACCTTTTATGCGGCTCGGCTGAATTTAGTACATCTCTATCTCCATTTATATCTTCCCTTTGTCATCGGCTTGCGGTCAGGTCAACCTGAAATCCGCGATTTGTCATCTGATCATCGTAGTTTAGCAGCTTCGATATAATTAGTCCTTTATCTGATTACCGAGGCCGAACACGATACACTGGAAGCGTTGCACTGTGATCAGTCAGCATTAAAGGTGACTTTCTAAGTAAATTATCTTCTACTCTTTTCTGCTCACTTACTCTTAAAATAGACAATGCGATTATTCGATATGGCAGAGGTGCCTTCGAAAGTACAGTTTTGTTTTCATTTGGGAACGCTGGAAGTAAGATTAAAATTGTCAGCATAAAAGGAGCTGTTGAGATCTGTATTAGTCATAGTCTACTACGCCGAAATATTCCTGGTGCTACTGGATCAGCTTCCTAATAGTTTATAGATTTACTGATTTAAACATGAATATTATTGCTGTGTTCTTTACATGTTAAAACATTAATCATGTTCTGCAAAGCTAAAAATATCTTTACTACAAGACAACCAAACCAAACACCAGGACTAAACATTTGAAGATATAAACAAGTTGAAACATAAAACGTTTACCAAAATAGTAGAACTCCGAAAGGGGTGATATGCATTAATACAAATAACGAAACTAAACATATATACAACGATACAACTTGAAGAATATTTTTATATCAAAAACAAACCAATGTATTCGGCATTAAATAACCTGAACGATTGTGATACGCCATAAAACAAAACTACAAACACCATGATTTAAGCGAAGGCGACACAATTCCCCAAGATGATATTATCCTTAACTCACAAATTATATACTAAGTGTTTTAGTGGAATCAAATACTTTTCGAAGTCTTTTGTTTGACTCGATGGGAGATTGAATCCCAATCCAAATCCTTTAGTAAACGCTTTAACTATTATCCTAAATTGTCTTAAAATGTTTTTGTTTTGTTTTCTTTTGTCTTTTTCTTTTATATTGTCACCCCAAAGAAAGCAGAGTACAACTTTAATGTAGGAGGCTACTATCACCGACTCAAGTTACAGGGATACTATGCAGGGAGGTTAGCAACAAGAGGTCTATTCACATTATATTTTAACTTTTGCATGTCAGTACAGTTCTGGAAACAGTCACCAGAAGCGTATTCAAAAGTCTAGTAGTTCAAGGAAAGAAAGGCTTTCTTACTTTTAGGGATCTCTCCGGTGTAGAAGTGGGACTTTGCTACTTATCGAGTTTGTCGGGGGTATTTACATCAAGAGGGGTACAAGGGCTTATAGTTCCTCGGAGCATTTACCATTAAAATAATTGTAGAACAGGCAGAGGGGTGCAACATTTCGCCGATGGGGCAGAATCTGAAGCTTAGATGAAAGTTAAGGACCTACCAGGTTGGCAGCTCTCTTTTAGAACCTTTCCAGGAGTGAGAGACTAGTAGAATATGCACCAGCCCAGATGTGACAACAATACTACATATATGGGCGAATAGTTACCTTGTAGAGAGACAGGATACTTTCAGGCGTAATTATTAGTTTGGTGTAACAATATTGTCGTGTTTTGATGTCAAAAGCCTAAGATATATCCAGAGCTACTGCTGTGGTCTCCCTTTACTCATCCAGTGGAAGTGCATGGTATATACATTCAGAGATTATAGTAACGATATCTGCAGTTGAACAGGCTTGCCTAAATCCATACTGATTGTCGATCAGAAGTTTAACAACTGTAAGGACGTAGAATAAAGCTTGATTAATTATGGACTAAAAAATTTTGGCAAAGAGAAGGAGGAGGCTACTGGGTTGATAATTTAATAGGCTATTTTTTTTCGCCAGAATTCTTGTAAATGGGTACCACAGAAGCAGGTTTCCAGTAGCCAGGAAAGCATGATTGGTTAAGGCATTTGTTGGAAAGTTTGAAGAAAACTGGAGCAACCTTGGCGGGTCATTTTTTAATAGCACAGCCGGGATGAGACAAGGTTCACAAGCTTTTGAGGTGTCTAAGTTTTTATGATATTATGCGCTTGAAAGTGGTGATTTTCATATCATCTAGTGGGATTTCTGCCCGCAAAGGAAAATCAAGGAGTAAGTGGTTTGCTGGGGTTAAAGGTACTTTGAGGCAAACTGACGGGCAAGCATGTTAGCTTCCTCGCTTGTCATGCAAACAGCCTCATTATTGTTGGATAGTGATGGAATTGTTGATTGCCCATTATTTACCACACTGCGCTTCTGGCGGTTTCGGTAGATTCTCTTTTAGCTGTAGCGACTTCTGTCTTATAATTACTTCTAGCTTCTGTAATTATTTTGTCTGTTTGTACCGGACTTATGCCGGATAAATCTATGGCATGTTGCCTCTGAGCAATGGCTGCTGCGCAGGTCGAAGTAAACCATTGGGGAGAGTGGAGTTTGCTACAAAACTTCCGTGTGGGAGCATGTGCTTCGATTGCTGCTTTGAATAATTCAGTTGACTCATTTGCTCATAGTTCTGTAGGGAAAAATGTTTCCCCATGGGGGGTCTCTGATGTGATTTCTAATGGCAACCCAGTTAGCCTTATTGTAGTACCTTGTCGTTTTGAGCAATGGCTCTTCAATTTGGAGTTGAGGATTTTGAGTAATGTCTATTATTATCACAGAATTATCAGCATTCCCGAGCAGGCAAAGGCATTTATTACACAATCTTCGGGAACTGTTGTCAGACACAGATCCAGAAGTGAGGTCTGTTAGTTCAGAAGATCTGGGAGTGGGGTCGGGAATGTCACTGTCTGTGTCAAGGAATGGGATATAGAAAATCTATGGATGGTGCTACCAGCTGTCTCTGTGTAGTTTTAGAAGCCAAGCCAATTATTGTTGTCATCAAATACATTTGGGCGCTATTCTCAAGGGAGAGTGCTACATCTATGCTATCAGAGACTTGATTGATTATAGTACAGTCCTGGTCGGGGGAGAGCTAGAAAGGAAGTGTAGGTAGCTAACGCTATGTTGCAAAGTCAGTTTAAAGTATACGAAGGCCTGATCATCTGATTCTAGTTGATTACCTTATCATAGGGAGGGTTGGACTCTTAAACGTGTTGCAATATTTTTCATATGGATAGGGTATGATCATTGGAAGTTTAAAGAGTCTACTTATTGACATGGCGATTGAGTCACTTTCTGCTAGCTTCCAATCAGAAAGCAGAATTGCTCCATAAAAATATTGAATCTCTTAGCATTCCACTACATATATTTCTCATGTCAAGATACTTTGCTCCTTGTCTGTAAAATCATAAATTCCAGGACTGTTATAGTCCTGTTAAAGGGTTATAAAGACAAACAAGACGCCAAATAAGGTAACAACATGTATTGCAATGCATACTATAAAAAGTTTTTGACTTCTAATGGTGGGGGGTATGAGACGAATGGATTCGCCAATCCTTTTTTTAACCAACGGTTGTACTAAATAACCAATCAAAACGTCGCAAAATTATTATAAAAAATCGTCGAATTTTTGATTCAATCAGTTCGCCGTTTGCTACGTCACGGACCGCATTTTATTCTTCGCCGCCATCTTGGTTACTGATCTGAACTACGCCACCATCTTGGTTACTGATCTGAACTACGCCGCCATCTTTGTTCAACACAAATGTCTCAAAGCTTAATAGGTTTTGCGCCCAGCCAACGGCTTTTCTTGAGTGATCGGAATCTAAATTCGAATTGGGGCAGGTAAAATTTCTGAGGTATCTAAGGATTCGAAAACTACACAAAGTCATACAATCTACAACAGAGAATCCAAACGACCCCGAATTTCTCGAAAAAAACGCGACTGTTTTTGAAGAACTGATTCAATGTTTAGACGAGAGAAGTCTGTCTCTGATTAAAAGAGACGCATTGGACGATAGGAGGAAAGCATTGGACATATTACGAGAACATTATTTATCAAAAGAGAAACCGAAAATAATATCCCTATATACAGAATTAACCTCTTTGAAACGTAACGAGGATGAAACGATCACCGACTACGTCATAATGGCAGAAACAACCGCCAATGCCTTAAAACTCTCAGGTGAAATAATAAGCGAGAGCTTGTTGATATCAATGACCCTCAAGGGACTTCCAGCCGATTTTAAACCATTTAACACTGTCATAACTCAGAAAGACAAACCACTAAATTTCAGCGAATTTAAAGTGGCATTGCGAAGTTACGAAGAGACTAATCGTATGCTCGTGGACAATAATAACTCCAGCAATATTATGAAGTTCAAAAATGCTTTTTTTTTCTTTTTTTACACACTGATCACCACTTATCAAGGCCCGGAAGCAACTCAGGGATAATGGTTATTGCAAGTACATTACGTTAGTGTGGAGATTTGATAAAGAGTGTACTTAAGGGGGCGGTTCATTAGGAATTTGTTAACGTTGGACTTGAAGACATCCAAGTTGTAGTCCGGTGGGAAGCAGTCAGACGGAACAGAGTTCCACAGGCGTGCAGTTCTAAGAAATAAGCTTTGTTCATGGAATCCACTTTTTGATTTAGGCACAGATAAAGACGGGTGTTTTTCGTGAAAGATTGGCGAGGGGGGACCAGAGATTGGAGTTCAGACGAGCACCTGCCATGGAAATAACGATAAAACAAAGATAGGCTCGCAACATCTCTTCTGTGGGAGAGAGGTTGCAGGGTAGAGAAAAGGGCATCCCTCACTAAGCCACGAAGTCTATTTTGTACTCTGTCAAGGCAGGATAGGCTGTTTTAGCAGCTCCTGCCCAGTTATGGCAGCAGTATTCCATCCTTGGACGTCCATGGCTTTTATATAGATAGAGAATTGCATCAGTAGTGAGATATCTTCTGGAGCTGTAGAAGGATCCCACCATATTTCTAGGGACCTTGGCAACAGACTTGATGTACGTGTTCCATTTCAGATCAGGAGTAAAGCAGACACCACCAAATTACGCCACTCACCGCAACGTATTCTCCAAAAGTAATTTTCCCAAGAAAAAGAATAAAATTATCTGCTATAATTGTGGACGAGCCAACCACAAAAGTTTCCAATGTCGACATAAAAGCTCTAAAATTGACTCCATAAAAATCGTTGAGAACTTTGAGAAAGAACATTTTTTTTTTATTACATTTTCACCCCAAACAAGGCAAATTGCCACTTTGGTGTAGGGAGCTACTATCAGGGGCAACAACTACTGGGGTACTATGTAGGGATTTGGGCAGCAAGATGTCGGTTCACGTTACACTTGAACTTCTGCACGTCAGTACTTTTGGAGAAGCAGGGACCTGGAATGGAATTCCAGAGTCTAGCGGTTCTGGGGAAGAAACAATTGGAGTAAAAAGATCTTTTACATCTAGGGATCTCTACAGTGTGGGGGTGGGATTTAGCAGCCTGTCGGGTTTGTCGAGAGTGCTCACGTCGTGGGGGCACAAGTGATTGCAGTTCGTCAGAGCATTTACCACTTAAATACTTGTAGAAAAGGCAGAGGGATGCAATATTTCGTCGATGGGACAGAAGCTGAAGCTTAGATGCCAGTTCAGGGCCTATCAGGTTTGCGACTCTCTTTTGAACCTTGTCAAGGAGCGAGAGACTAGTAGCAGATGCACCAGCCCAGATGTGGCAGCAATACTCGATACATCGGCGAATGGTTGCCTTATAGAGGTACAGGATACTTTCGGGTGTTAGTAGTTTTCTAGCACGGTAGAGAGAGCCCACCTTTCTTGCAGCGGCCCTGGCAATGCCTTCAATGTAATTGTTCCAACTCATGTTTCCTGTGAACCTTAGGCCAAGGAGTTTGAAAGATGGACTCTCAGATAAAGAGTCGTTGGCCATTGCTATAGGTGGTAGAGAGGGTTTCTTGTAATTATTGAATGAAACTAGTTTAGTCTTGGCAGCATTGAACGCGACCAACCACTTTTGTCCCCATTCCACTACAGATTGGAGGTCTTCTTCTAGTGTTTCTGCCATTTCTTTAAAAATGTGTTCATTCTTCTTCCTGTCGTGCCTGCCATAGAGTGTAGTGTCATAAGCATATATACCCATCTCAGAGAAAATTTTATCGGGGAGGTAACTTATGAATATCAGGAACAATAGAGGTCCAAGGATAGAACCCTGGGGCACCCCCGCATTTATATCATATTGTTTAGATGTACGACCGTTGAGGACAACCTGGATTTTTCTTTTATCTAAGAAGGATTTAATTATGTTAAGTATTCTACCAGTGATACCGTATGATCTGATTTTCCTGAGGAGACCCTCATGCCATACCCTGTCAAAAGCCTTAGATATATCTAGAGCTACCGCTCTGCCCTCCCCCGCTTTGTCCAGTGAATGGTATATACGTTCAGAGATCACTGTTAGGATGTCTGCTGTGGAACGGGCTTGTCTAAATCCATATTGTTTGTCAGGCAGTAATTTAGCATCTGTAAGGTGATGGACTAGAGCATGGTTAATTATGGTCTCAAATATTTTGGCAAAAAGTGGGAGGAGGCTAATGGGGCGATAATTTGATGGGTCTGTCCTTTCGCCAGAATTCTTGAATACTGGTACAACAGAAGCAGTTTTCCAACAGCCCGGAAAGCAAGCTTCATTAAGGTATTTGTTGTAGAGTTTGGAGAGAACTGGAGCTACTTCGGCTGAGCACTTATTTAATAGCACAGCTGGGATGAGATCGGGACCACATGCTTTTGAAGTGTCAAGGTTTTTTTATGATAGCATGCACCTCAGCAGGGGTGGTTTTCAGATCGTCTAGCGTGGCGTCTGTCCGCATAGGAAAGTCAGGTAGGGGGTGGTTGGAAGGGTCCAGTGTGGAGTTGGAGGCAAACCGACTGGCAAGCATGTTAGCCCTGTCGGTTGCTGAGGAGACAACCTCGTGATTGTTGGTTCGTGGGGGAATTGTTGATTGCCCATTATTTACTACACTGTTGTAGATTTTCCAGAAGTCTCGAGTTTCTAGTTTCTGTGCTTCGATGCGCTTTTTAATGGTTTCCGTAAATTCTCTCTTAGCTGTCGCTATTTCTTTCTTAACGTTATTTCTAGCTTCTATATACTTCAGTCTGTTCGAACTGGATTTATGTCGGTTAAACCTACGGTATGCATGCTGCTTTTGAGGAATGGCAGTTGCACAAGTCGACGTAAACCATTGGGGAGAGTGGGGCTTACTATAAAATTTCCGCATGGGAACATGCGCTTAGATTGCAGTTTTTAACCATTCGGTGGTCTCGTTTGCACATTGTTCAGCAAGCAGAGAGAAAATATTTCTCCATGGGGCATCTCTAATTAGTTCTCTGATGGCTTCCCAGTCAGCCTTTTTATAATATCTCGTTGTTTTGATCACTGGCTCTTCAGTTTTGACTCTAGAGTTTAGGGCGATTTCAACCATTATCACTGCATGATCAGCGTTCCCGAGTGGGCTGTGGGCCTTCATTATGCAGTCATCGGGAACTGTGGTCAAAAACAGATCTAGAAGTGATGCGTGTTTTTCTTCCTGGTCAGGGAAACGGGTTGGAAAGGAAACAATTTGTGATAGGGAGTGAGATATAGTGAAGCTATGATTTGTGCTGCCCACTGCATCTGTGTATGTAGAGAATCCAAGCCAGTTTTTGTAGTGGACATTAAAGTCACCAAGTACATGTATTTGTGCGCTAGTGTCGAGGGACAGTGCCGGGTCTATGCTGTCAGAGACTTTGTTTGTTATGGTGCAGTCCTGAGTCGAGAGAGAGAGAGAGCGGTAGAGAAAATAATAGTAGCTAATATTGTGTTGCATGTTTAGTCTAAAGCACATAAAGGCTTAAACATCTGTTTCTAGGTTTGTTTCTCTAGTCAAAGGAAGGGTATTACGAATGTAAACTCCAAGTCCGTGCATATGTCTGTCAGACTCCTTAAGGTAGAGTGGGAGATATCCAGGCATGTTAAAGTGGTTAGAGGGAATGGAGGAGTTTAGGTTAGTCTCACTTAGTGCTAAGATATCCGGGGTATTTGTTTAGAGAAATGCTTAAACATCAGCTAAGTTAGTTCTAAGCCCACGGATATTTGTGAATGAGAGCCTCAAGGGAGGAGGCAAGTTGAATTTGTTTGTCCCTAATCCTGGTTTAAGCTTATTTTTAGACTGTACTGTCGTCATATTTTTTAAGAGTTTCGGTAAGGGGAGCTAAAAAAGAGGTTATGCAGAGCTTCAGACATGCATCACAAGTAGACCATCAGCTGACCTTTCTCCAATTAGGATTGTGGCCTCAGGAAAGCCCACCGGGGATGAATGCAGGGTCCCTTTCCATGCGCGTCATGGCACTACAAAAAAAACGTTATTATCTAACTAACTATTGATGGAGCAGCCGCTCTAAGCGCTACCAAAGAGTTAGGGCACCTGTACTACAAGTCGGGAACAGCATCCAGGAACTGTCAATCCGGTACCCTCAACCCATTAGAAGAAGGTCAACCCAATCTAATTGCTCAGGCATATCTCATACTCACGCACTCCCAAATGTTCAGTTTTAGGGGTGGGGCCTGCTGGGAATGGGGAAAAACGGCGTTCGTTTCCCTAGCCAGGAAACAAGATCTACCGCTGGGTGTTCCTATCGAATCACTGAGATAGTGTATCTGCGCTTGACTAATAGGCAAAGAAGGAGTATGGAAGCCGGGCGATAGACAGAGCCTATCTACTCCTTAAGCAATTTAGGTTTGCAAACCGGTGAATTTGTTTGAGTCACCAGCTTTAGGAAGGTTGTTATCCAAGACTGAAGAGACCTCTCTCCTCTTTGGTTTAGGTTCAGTTTTCATTCTCCTAGACGGATGATCTGGGAAGACCTACTGGGTCCGTCACCACTGAGAGGGTTTTGTCCGCGCCTAGGTTCTAATCAAGGTATTTCTGCGACCCCGCGTGGTTAGTGTTACTGGGTTAGTTTGTGGGGATTATATCTCTGCTGATTAGTTACACTCCTCAAAGTGATTTAGGGACATGCTATTTAATTGTTAATGGATAAAGGGGGTGAGTGAAGTTCATGCAGTGTAAGCGTCTATGATTGTAAGAGGGCTTGTTAGGGAGGAGATAATGTGGTTTTAGTCTTACCCTTTTTTTATTTTATTTGTGTTAGCTTAGGTCTAGGATAATGTTTCAGTATGAGTAGGTATTAAGAATTGAGCTACGAGTTGTGCCCGAGCTATTTTAGATGATAGGAGGGTTAAGATGTAAGTGCAATATAGTATGGATAAGACAGCAAGTTTTGAGTCATGCGTAAATTAGGTGAATAGATATATGGGCAGGTTTTCAGTAGGTGCGAATAGAGTTGAATTGCAGGTATTTTCTCGTAAGAGTCATGGGACATTTTGCATAACAAGGAGTGTCGTTTCAATAACGTATTAATCGTTGCAAAACTCGAAGAGACAGTTATGTAGTGCAGATCGCTTTGTTTCTGAGTACTTTGGCTGTTAAGTACCTGCCTCTGTGTGCTTAGGCTGTTAAATCCCTTACTGGATAGGAATGAGCTGTAATGCATGCCTTATTGGTAGAAATGTATAGTTGTTTAGTGGTGGCTATTAAAACAGTTTGCATGTGAGGGATTAGGGGCTGGAAGTTAGCGATTCCACTACAAATGCGGGGCAATGTGGGAGTTTAGTGGCGGATAGGTTGGAAGGAGTAGATTGTTAGCGTTCAAGAGAAAAGGGGTTATTTATTTACAGATAGATTTCCATTAGGATTTTTGAGTTATAGGTAAGGTTTAGTTTGAAGAAGGGGGGGACTCTTTTTTTTTCTATTCACATGTAACTTTGACAATACCACAAACGGTAAAAACCTCCTTGTAGACTGTGGTGCTACAGCGCACGTTACCACCAAGGAATCTGATTTTATTAATTTTGATTCAAACTTTAATCCTCAAAGTCATTTCATCGAACTTGCCGACGGTAGTCGAATAAATGATATAGTCTTGAAAAAAGGCGATGCAAAAATATACCTAAAAAATAATAAGGCGAAATCTGTACCTGTATTCTAAATAATGCTCTGTTCATACCTACATTTAAACAAGACATATTTTCCGTGCAGGCTGCAATTAAACAAGGCGCGAATATACAATTTGGCCAAAATACATCAAAATTGACATACCCCAATGCGACTGTATTTGACATTAAAGAAAATGGCCGACTATACTATTTAAAAAGTATGGTTCCCTCAAAAACTGCTTTTCACGACTTGGAAACCTGGCATAAAATTCTAGGACACTGCAATACAGCTGATCTTAAAAAATTACCAAATGTAGTCAAAGGCATGAAAATAATACCTTCAGATGATCTCCCAAATTGTGATGTTGTGTGCACAGGGAAAATGACAAAATGTATAAGCTGAACGCCAGTCAAAAAAACTACGAAAATTCTCTCACTTGTGCATTGTGACTTAGCAGGTCCGATCAGCCCGATGGGGAGAAACAATCTAAGGTATGTTTTGAACTTTATTGGTGATTTTTCCGGTTTAATTATGGTTTACTTTCTAAAAAACAAATCGGACACTATCCTCGTTACTAAGAAATATTTACCTGATGTTGCCCCGTACGGTTCAGTAAAATGTATTCGCTCAGACAATGGGACTGAATTTACTAGTATAGACTTTGAACTTCTATTAATTAACCACTGTATTAAACACGAGAAATCTGCGCCGTATTCCCCCTTCCAAAATGGCACAGCTGAAAGGGCATGGCGAACCCTTTTTGAGATGACGAGATGCCTACTTATCGAATCGAAATTAACGCCTAGTTTATGGACATACGCGTTGATGGCAGCAGATATATCAGAAATAGATCGTTCAATAAGAGGAAAAACGCCGTATGAAGCGTTTTGCGGTGTAAAACCTAAAATGAATAGAATGCATCTATTTAGTTCTGATTGTTTTGCATTTATAGAAAACACTAGTAAACTAAATAGTAAAAGCGAAAAAGGTACTTTCGTAGGTTACGATAAATATAGTCCGGTATATTTAATCTACTTTGTAGCTAAAAATGCCATAAAAAGGGTTAGATATGCAAACGATGCATTAAATTTTAAAAATAGTGATTCAGTGAATGAAAAACGTGAAATATTGCCTAGCATCTTAATCGATCACAATGAAAATATTAATAATGACGACAATTACAGTACTTCTGACGAAAACAGTAACCAGACACGTCGATAGAGAGCGAAAAAGGCCAGACTTCTTACAAATTGAAAAAATACATGATTACGCCGTGGATTACTGTTATTCGTTGAATAGCGCACCGGAAAGTTATAATGAGATGATTAATTCACAAAACCACCAAGAATAGGAACAAGCTATGGTATCCGAATTGAAAGCCTTATCTGAAATTACACATACGAAACAGTGGCAAAACCAACAGATAAAAATATCATTTCTTCACAGCTTCTGGCAGTGAAACTTTTAAAGCAAGATTTGTAGCGAAGGGTTTCTCACAAATTCCTGGAGTGCAATATTGTGCAACATTTTCACCAACAAAAATTTAACGACAGTTAGAATTTTATTACAACTTGCTACGCAATACAATTAAAAAATACCTCAAATGGATGTAAAAAATGCTTATTTAAATGCTCGGATTGACTGCGAAATCTACGTTTACCCTCCAGAAGAATTTAAAATGAAAAATAAAATTTGGGTATGGAAATTAAGTAAATCGTTTTATGGACTAATACAAAGTGCATACAATTAGGATTTAACACTCCATAATGATTTAATAGCACAGGAATTCAAACAATGTCCCGTAGACGCGTGCATGTATACCAAAATGTAGGTAATAAATTGTTGATTTTGTTTTTTTGGGTTGACGATATATTACTCGCCTCAAACTGTGACAACATTTAAAAGATGTTAAAAATGAATTAAATAACAAATTTAAAATGGCCTATTTTGGACGACTGTCATGGTTCCTCAGTATAAAATTTACCTGTGAAAATAAAACTATAACTATGAACCAATCACGATACATTGAGCAAATTCTGCTCAAGTGCGGAATGCAAGATTGTAAGCCGCGTTCAACTCCCGTCGAAATGGACATAAATAAAAATATAGGGACCGAAACAAAATTCATAGATAACCGAATATAGAGGGAAATGGTAGGAAGTCTCATCTACTTGATGAGCGCAACAAGGCCTGACATATATTACACTTCAAAACTTATCGAAACCGACAATTAAAGACCTTAATCGTGCAAAACAAATCCGTCGTTACCTAAAAGGAACCAAGGAACAATCTTTAAGAGTTAAAAAATCTACATATCCTCTAAATTTAGAAGGCCTTTCGGATTCAGATGTGGCTAACTCTGAGGATAGAAAAGTATAGCGGGGTATTGTTTTAGACTGTCAAAGACTGGACCTATGATCTCTTGGAAAACTAAAAAGCAACCAATGGTTGCCCTTTCTACTTGTGAAGCAGGATATGTGGCACTTACTCATTCCGCGCAGGAGGCAATTTTTCTGAACACCCTTCTAAAATATATTTTAAAACCAGATCTGAGTAAACACCTCTAGTAATTCATTGTGATAATCAGAGCAGTATCTTATTAGCAAATAATTCTATGATTCATCAAAGGTCGAATCATATTGATATAAGATATCATTTTATAAGTGATGAAATAAGAAAAAAATCTATTACTCTTACTTATGTGACGTCTGAGAATAATATAGCCGACATTTTCACTAAACCTATAAAAATTATAAAATTAAGACATTTTATAACCGAACTTTTTGGAATCTAATTATGAATAAATCTCTTTTCAGAAACACAAAAGGAAAAGCATGAACAGTTTTAATCACACCAAAAAAAAAAGAAAATTGTAAATTGTCCCGGGCACGACGTTAAACTGCGACCATTTCTACCTTACTAACCAAATTAACCAATTAATACCTAACATAATGTTTCCAGTTTTTAAAAAGCCACTTCTTAAAACCTTGTTGTAAACTACCTACTTTCTCAAATATTTCTTTTTATATCATTTTTTTTGGCAAACATTTGTTAAAACAAAACAAAAATGTATATTTGTGAATTTTTGTGCATATGTTTATATGTATTTCAAAAGTATTCTATTTGTATGTTTGTGTTCAGAAACGTCTATCATCTCGATTCCCTGTCCTATCGCCGCAATCTTTCGTTCCAATCTTTGTATTAAATACTTTTATAAAAAATGCTTTGATAAATGTGGTGCACTTGTGTTCCGTCGATCTATATATTCCACACAAGCCAACGACTAGCAAAATCCCACCCATTCATTGTAAAGAATCCCAAATACCAGGAAGGTTTCTATTACAAAAAAATATTGTCTCAAACTACTTTGCTTTTGGAATCTCCTTCCTGCTTCTTGTTTCTCCGACTGTATCATTTTGCAAAAAAAAAAAATAATGTAATATGCATAAAACATCTCGCTGCAAATATCCTTACTCAGGATACCTCTGTATTTATGGAATCTCATTCGAAGTGCCTAGTTTTGTGGTGGATTACAGTAAATAATAATTTAGATCTATATTTCTCGGTAATTAGTCGTTAATAATTAGGTTAAATGCAATAAGTATGTTAGAATAAGTATTATATGAGAAAATATATAGAAAGAGCCGATTCATTCTAGCACCGTCTTTATGGCATGCATTTCATTTTCTATGGAGATATTTTAAATACTGGTCTGGAAACATATTGCATCAAAGTCGTATAATAATGTGTTTATCTTAAGATAAAACAGTAAGGTCAGATATTATTTTCAAACCTACTCATTATTGCCAATATTATCTGACATTTCTTATTTATTTTAAGTTACTTTGCCTTATCTTCAACAACTTATAAGTCGTAGACGGCGCCTTACATGCTGAGGTAGTCACTTCCTCAGCAAATTCGGAGGTTATTTCGTTAATATTTACAGCTGGAAAAACATGGTGGATATTTACTGCTAATTAACTTTTCTTTGATGCACAGCTCATTTCTTAAATCTGTCGCTTTGTTGGCGTGCTTATCATCGGCTGACAGTCAATTCCGCTTCAATGTCCTCAAATTGAGAGACGTGGTTTAGTATATTCGTGAATAATTAGTAATTAGTTTAGTAGCCTGATAAAACGTCAGCGTCGTCAGTTTTGTGTTGAAGTTAAGAAATAAATCAGATGTGATGTTATGCATCAAGAATAAAAAAAACAATCACACACAAACATGTATAGATAATGTGAATGTTTAACCAACGTAATATGAATTGTCCCCTATATCTATTGTTGTTTTCGAATTTTTGACCAGTAAAATAAAACGGAACTATTAAAAACTTCAATAAAACAACTAAAAAAATATATTTGTTACAGTAAGGATCAACAGTTTAAAACTTTGGAATTCACCAGCCAAAATGTTTACCAGTAAAAGAGGGGTTTGTGTAGATTTACCTATACACACGATATAACCTGTTGCAACTGTATAAATAGACGGAGACGTATATGTATGTAAATATATATGTATATATATATATATATATATATATATATGTATATATATAAGAAGACGTATATATATATATATATATATATATATATATATATATATATATATAGTTTGAACATAGAAGTTCTCAGAGACGTGATACTAATTAAATATATATATATTTAGAGTCTGAGACCTTCTCTTTGCAAACAAAAAGAGAATCACTTAGGGCTTAATCTAGTTTCTATTTAATTAATTTTTCTCCCTCTGCCTTTTCTTCTCCTTTTAAAACGTAATTATCAAGCTTGATTTTAGCTCTGTTGAGCGAGCTTCGAAACCGGTCAGCTGACTTTTTCATTTTTATTTTTTAATGTCACAATCTAATATAAAGAATTGTCTTTACATATCCATGATAAAATTTGTGCCCCGCAAAAGATATTTACATATACTTATATATATATATATATATATATATATATATATATATATATATATATATATATATATATATATATATAATTACTTTAACAATCAAACAACGCCGCAGATCACACGAACCATGAATGCAAAAAAAAACTAGAAGACCAAGACTAACGTTTCACCCTCATTTAGGCTCATCATGCCGCTTTAAAACTGATGCTCGATGCATGCAATATGTTTCAAATGCAGTTTGAAGCATTCCATACGTTTTTGTAACATTTCCCAAGTTAAAAACATATTGTATTGTATATCGTTCTTCTAATGTGTCCTCGCGTCCAGATTGCATTTAACAAATTAACCAGCTGTGACAAACATACATTGGTAGACAGTATTACAATTCCTACTGTAGCGGTGAAGACAATCTACGAGGTGCCTTGAATAAGTTTCTAGACTTTTTTGTACAGGCATTTAAAATAGTTGTAGATTCTTGACAATTCTTTTGAAATTACTGACGAAGTTTTATGATTTCAGGTTGAAATTAACAGCATCAGTTTTAAAGCGGCATAAGAGATTCAAGAAAGGTATGGAATCTGTGAGGGATGATGGGAGTATGGGAGGAGTAAATAAGTCAGAACACCAGAATCGATTAGCCAAATAAAGAATTTCATGGATACGTTCCGTTGTGTGTCTATAGAGACATTAAGTGCACATTTTGATGTCGGCGAAGAAACTGTATACACAGTTTTTCCCGAGAGACTGAAGATGTAGAAGATTTACGCGGTTTTCCCCAAGGGGGCTCAGAGAAGATCAGCGTATTTGACCAATATCGACATTGTGGCAGTTCTTCCTCCTCATGATAATGTACGTTTTGCTTGCTGTGAATTTTGAGTTTTCCTTAAGTCCAAGGAAAACCTTAGAGTTTGTCGTTATGAGACAATTCAGGAGAAGAAAGAGGCTGTGACGACGGTAATTGAAATGCTCTTACAAAAGGACTTCCAGGAAGCCTTCCAAAAGTTGTTCGAACGGCCCAACAAGTGCATGAAAGCCGGGAGAGATTACTTCAGAAGGCAATAGAATTCCATGTGTTTATTATTAATAAAATTGTTTATACCAAAAACGGTTGGAAACTTTATTAAAGCACCTGGTGAAACCGACTATAAAATTTACCAACTTCGTCTTAAAAATTAATGTCGAAACAATTATATCATCACTTACATTCTAATTTACTCGATAAGTTAGTTTGTTAGATGACGTCGTTCTGGCGAGTAGAAAAATCTTACTTGCTTGGATTCTCAGATTGAATGAGCAGGCCTAGTTTGTATAGATACATTAGGTAGTCGGATTTCGTCGAAGTTTGCTTGATCTGTGGAAGCTAAAAAAAACTTTCTTAAGTGGGGTTAACTATGAGACACTCGAGTCTTGGGCTTCCGATTTCTTAGCTTTCATGTTTTGTATGAGCTGTGACGTTGTTTCACTTCGGAAATAAATGTGTTCAAACTGTAACTACAAAATATTTTTTTCTAAAAGTACGCAATATATTTGTGTGTTTTTTTTAATTGAAAGTATTTTAATATCAGAAATATCGGACAATTCAACATTTCGACGCAATCTCAAACCTCGGAAAAACAATTAATATTTTCTAACAGTCTAAAATGCGATATATACAAATATACATATATATATATATACATGTACACAATATATATACACACACACACACACACACACACACACACATATATATATATATATATATATATATATATATATATATATATATATAATTATAAAACTCAAATGACGTTGTAACGAATGATGTGACCCATTTCCGGTTTACAACATCCGGCTGAGCATGCGCGCATAAACATTAACCCATAACAACGTAAACAAATAAACATAAATCGTTTCTTTTGCAGATTTTGACCTGCGCACTGAAATATTAACGTTATTATTTCGAAATTATTATTTAACATGGGAAGAGTGGGGGTGTTTTGCAATTATTCTTTATTACAACTATACTGTGGCTATTTCCTTACAACTAAACAAATTTAACCCGTTGACAAACATAAGAACAATTGTAGTAAAGCCAAGGCTACTACTACTACTACTAATACTACTACTACTAATACTAATACTACTATATCCGTCCCTTTTTCCTCCTTCTTTCTTTTTTATTATTTTGTTTACCTTTCTAGATACAAAATAGTTGTGTGAGAACCGTAAATTTGTTGACACATTTACTAATCTGTTTGAATATTAGTTTTATCTTATTTTATTTATTTAGGTTTTATTTTATGGCTTTAGGTTTTATTATTTTTTTTAATTTTAAGTTTCTATAACTTGGTTGAAGGATTCCAATATGGGGTTGTCATTCTTATATTTCTCATGGGTAGGTTCATGTGCGTTTTCTTTGCTGCTGTTCGATTCGTAGGAAAATCATGTTTAATTTTCGATTTTTGAGCGATTAGTCGGAAAAATAGGTAACTTTACACGAATAGGGAGGATTTTTTTCATGTTTGAGTGATCCGTCCGTGATTTTTCATTTTAATATACTTTCATAGAAATGTTTTTGTTATGTCAAAAAAAAAATTCTTTACGTTACAAGTGTCACACTCATACATGAATTTCATTGCTAATATAACATACTGCCCCAACTGATCATGGGTAGTCTAATATATATATATATATATATATATATATATATATATATATATATATATATATATATATATAACGTTGGATGTTGTCGCTTGTGGTTATCTTAAATAAAATGTCCAATAAAGTAAATATAGTAGTGTGGTAGTTGCAATGAGTCCACTAAAACTTACAGTAAATATATATATATATATATATATATATATATATATATATATATATATATATACAGTTGTGCGCAAAAATATTCGACCCCTGTCTAAATTTCGTTTCGTTGTATCTATACTTCAAAAGTCTTCATAACGCTTTTTAACGGCTAATTATGAATAAATTGTATATTTGTCAAAAATAAATGAATAAACGTAATTCGAGATTAATAATATATATCAATTTATATACAAAAAATATAATTATGAATGTTAAAAATATTCGACCCTTTTAATTTAAAGTTTAAATAAAAGCGTCATTAAGTTTATCATTTTAGTCTGATCTTGTATTTATTTCCTATAAATAATATTTATGACTCTACTGAATCTAAAATCAGTTCAAATTTAACTTCAATGCCATATTGAATGGTTGAATAATTGTTTCAAGTAAAAAAAAATTCTTTTTCAACGTCAACAAATTTGCAACTATGACAAAGAACAAAGAGTACTCTGAAGACATTAAAAAGAAAGTAATCGATGCCTACCAGTCTGGAGAAGGTTATAAAAAATTTTCCAAACGTTTTTCTATACCACGGTCGACTATTATGTCCATTATCAAAAAATGGAAAGTAAAAGGGATTGTATCAAGTCTTCCAAGATCAGGTCGCCCAAGGAAAATTACGACACGTGGGGATAGGAAAATTGTTAGACAAGTTTCAATAGACTCTAAATTTAACCTAAAGGACGTGCAGAACGATTTGAAGAATGCTGGCTCAGATGTACACTTGTCAACTATTCGTAGGGCATTAAATCGAGCCGGATTGCATGGAAGTATTGCCAGAAGGAAGCCCTTACTTTCCAAACCTCATCAAAAGGCTCGATTAAATTTTGCAAAAACGTTCCTAGAAATGCCTATTGATTACTGGAATAATATAATTTGGTCAGACGAAACGAAAGTGGAACTATTTGGACGCAACCAGCAACGCTATGTTTGGCGAAAAGAAAATACTGCTTATAATGTGAAGAATACCGTTCCAACCGTTAAGCATGGAGGTGGATCAATCATGGTGTGGGGCTGTTTCAGTATAAATGGAACTGGAAGATTAACCATAATCGATGGAAGAATAGATTCAGTAAAATATCAGTCCATACTGACAGAAAATCTTGTTCCGTCTGCGAACCAGTTGGGGCATGGAAGGAGGTATACCTTTCAACAGGACAACGATCCTAAAAACACTTCAAAGAGCACTAAGGCATGGTTAAAGAATAATAAGGTGAAAGTTCTAGAATGGCCTTCCCAGTCTCCAGACCTAAATCCGATTGAGCACTTATGGCATGATTTAAAAATTGCGGTACATAAAAGAAAACCATCTAATTTGATTGAATTAAAACAGTACTGTCAAGAAGAGTGGCTTAAAATTCCAGTGGACAGATGTAGAAGTCTTGTTAGATGTTATAGGAAACGTTTACTTGCAGTAATCAAGGTCAAAGGAGCTTCAACCAAGTATTAATGAAAATAGGTCGAATACTTTTGCAGTATCCATATTTTTATTTTTGTAAATAAATGTGTTCATATTATCAAGCACTAATTACTTTTTATTATTTTTTGTTGAAAACTATACAGTTAATTCGAACTTAGTCGTTAAAGAAGGTTTTAAAGATTATTGAAGTATCCATTCAAAGAAATAAAACAATTTTGGTAGGGGTCGAATACTTTTGCGCACAACTGTATAATCACAACTTCTCAAAAGTTTCATAGCTTTTATCCATTTTTTGCAAATCAGTTATATTTCGTAGATTTATTTATGAATAAATAATTCACAGTCTGCTATCTGTTTGTTTATTCATATTGAATATTTCCATGGTCGCTAGAGATTCTGTCACATGATAAAAAAGATGTTTCTTTAAGAGATGTGTTTTAATAGTCATAGATTCTAAATAGCACAACTTCAGCAAAACATTGCAACTGTGGAATTGACTAAAAAAACTTTCATAACACGATAAGAATTGTTTTGATCTGCAAATAGTTGAAATAATATCCGTCATGCTATGTTGCTGTTGACCCAGAGGTTAGATTATTTTACTGTTTCATAAAAGTGTCAAGCAATCAGTAAGAAATCTTCCAAATTCTTCTATGTTTAAAAGCATTTTCAGAATGAAGCTATATATATATATATATATATATATATATATATATATATATACCCATACATACATATATAAGTATATATATATATATGTATCTGTACATATATACATAAATATCCATATATATATGCATATATATATACATATATATATATATATATATATATATATATATATATATATATATATATATATATATATATATATATATATATATATATATATATGAATGACAATAATCTCGTACGCCAAAACTTGTCAAAAATTGGGTGTTTCCTGTCTAAGGAAATCTTAACACTCCAAGCAAAATCTCAACCTCCTTTTGATAAGTTCGGCGTCATTTTGTCCGCGAGCGATCTTCTCGTATAAGCGGCACAGTAACAAATGTAGAGGGGAAGAGAGAGAGAGAGAGAGAGAGAGAAAGAGAGAGAGAGGGAGAAAGAGAGAGAAAGAGTGAGAGAGAGATGATTGTGAATCTGCTGTGGCGGCATTTTTTTGTCTCTGGTGAAGTTCATATGTCACAAAACGCTTAATGAATCAAAAGAATACAACACACATTTACAACCACACATATCTCTCTCTCTCTCTCTCTCTCTTTCATTATATATATGTATGTATGTACTAGCAAGGAAACTCTCCGTTGCCTGGGATTGAATTAGTATCAACAAATTTTCTACATTTCCAATACTTTTATATACACTAACGTTATTGAAATCGGCATAATCAGTCGCAGTGATTGACTATGCACTGAATAGTAGTAAATATTGCACTGTAGTGAACTGTTTTATTATAATTGCATAATTTAAATTTAAGATGCAGATGTCAAGTGCCATAATTCGATGGTACTCGAAACATAAATATTCATTTCGAACTCTACATTGTCTTATCAAATACATACCGCTTATTTTGTACGCTGGACTCTTCTACTTGTTCGGTTTTAAATCTTCTTACGTGCACTTGTGATCTTAGGTTAAAAAAAGGGTGTTAACTTTTATCAAAATCAGGCTTTTACTGATTTTTCAGATTTTCCGATTATGACTTTTCGATGTATTCCGATACAAAACCTATTTAATGTAATCTCATACACATAAAGTATGTTTGTGTGAAATTTCATAACAATCGGCCAAGCCGTTTTAGAGTCCATAAGAAATGAACTTACGAACACACACAGCCAAAAAGTGAGAGTGTTTAACGCGGACGCCTCTGTGTGTACTTTAAGTATATAATATATTGTAACTTATAAAACACACACACGGACACACACGTGCACAAAGGCATATATATATATATATATATATATATATATATATATATATATACTAACAGTTACCTGGCATTGTCCGGCGTTTTCTAGGTCGTAAATTACGATTTAACATGATGTTTTAGCAGAATTCGTATTTATTATTAATTTTCTATCGATTATTATATTGTGCCGGTTGTAAAATATGCCTATCTGCACATGTGCAAATCGATCAGGTGACAGATTTCTTATATTAAGAATAAGTCGGTTTTAAAACATTTCTTAAAGATCGTGTCAAGTTGGCCTAATGGTTGACTCACTGGCGTAAGGTTTTAGTTTCGATCTAAGCCCAGGTATTTTTTTTTAATTACAATAAGTGAACTATTTAGAGGAAAACATAATACTCGCACGAACCTGCCTCAGTTTATTTCCGTTTTTTTGTTTGTTTTGTTTGTTTTTTTTATACTTTTACTTTATTTTTGAAGGAATTTACGGCATTTCTGTTTATAATCAAAAAGAATGCTGCACTAATTAAAATATAATATTTTTGCGTATTTTACGACAGGGCGTCCTGCTAGGAGGCAATGAAATTAACAGATTTAATGTGTGTAGGCTAAATGTAAACAGTATCTATATGAATTTAGAAGATTAAGTTTCATGATTAGTTTGACTAACTCATACTCTGTAATGTTAGAAAGATTTCTGCATTATCTCAGTAAAACCTTATTCTACTATAGCAATATTTAAAGATACCTACACACATTCGCACACGCATACTTACATACTTATCATCATCATATGGTATCGAATATTCTATTGTTAGCAATGGTTTCCTCATTATTTTCTAGTCAGAAAAACAGCAGGTGCTTACGGGAAAGAAACCACGTGGACGTTGCCAACATCCGAAGTGAAGGTGATTTTTTCTGGAACGAACTGGATTCGAATTTTTTTTTTTTACACAGTGATCACCACTTATCAAGGCCGGGAAACCACTCAGGGATAAGGAATATTGCAAGTACGTTAGTGTGGAGATTTGATGAAGTGTTTAATTAAGGGGGCGGTTCATTAGGAATTTGTTAACATTGGAATTGAAGACATCCAAGTTTTAGTCCGGTGGGAAGCAGGCAGACGGAACAGAGTTCCACAGGCGTGCAGTTCTAAGAAAGAAGCTTTGTTCATGGAATCCGCGTTTTCATTTAGGCACAGATATAGAGTGAGGGAAATTTTTGACAGTGGATTCAGCTAGATGGGTGTTTTTCGTGAAAGATTGGCGAGGGGGGACCAGAGATTAGAGTTCAGACGAGCACCTGCCATGGAAATACCGATAAAACAAGGATAGGCTCGCAACGTCTCTTCTGTGGGAGAGAGGTTGCAGGGTAGAGAAAAGGGCATCCCCCACTAAGCCACGAAGTCTATTTTGTACTCTGTCAAGGCAGGATAGGCTGCTTTTAGCAGCTCCTGCCCAGATATGGCAACAGTATTCCATCCTTGGACGTACTTGGCTTTTATATATCTTCTGGAGCGGTAGAAGGATTCCAGCATCTTTCCAGCGACCTTGGCAACAGACTTGATGTACGTGTTCCATTTCAGATCAGGAGTAAAGGTCAAACCCAGAAGCTTGTCAAAATTTGGGACACAGTTCGTCAATTCATATCGTTAATCACTGAACCACCATCACTTTCCCGCTCACACATATATTATCATCCATATCCAGAGAGTTCCGCGGTATTACAACTCTTCGGTACTACTGGAATAGAAACCGCCATCATGTTTTACCGAACCTCCGACTATGTAGTTAATAATTGACAAGTGTAACTTCCGACTATGTAGTTAATAATTGGCATGTGTAACGTCTTGAACACGAGGTCAACTCTGTTAGTAAGTAAGATTAGATAGTTTGCTTATAAGTTTGAGAATCATGATGAACGTTTGTCTTAAAAACGCATGTAAAGATGGACCGAAGGCACCCAGGAATGGTGTTTAGTAACCATTTAAAGTGTCTCTTTTCGGGAAGTCGAACTTTCCCCCCATGTTATTATGTCTTTTTGTAAATATGCGAAAATAGTTTGCAGTGTTTATTTCAACATCCAATTACAAATATAAAGATTGCAGAAAGTACGTTAACCTGATCAGCTTATATATTAAAATACAAAAATATACGTGCTGTTAATCAAGTAGGTATATGTTGACCTGATAAATGTATAAACAACTATATCAATATTTGAAAATTAAACGGAGCGGAAACGTTGTGTGCGTTTTGTTTATTTACAAAATACATTTGGTTACTTTTAAAGATATGAAACAACTTTCGAATTTGTAAGGTTTTCATTTTTTTCGAAGTTTTATCTTTTGTTTATTTATCGTAACAATTAGGGATAAAATAATCACTCTGTAGACTGTTATGATATCGCATGTAATAAATGTGTCCATGTACAAGCACATGGTTCAAGTTAAAATGTTATCAGGTATAGAATATGCATATATATATATATATATATATATATATATATATATATAAATATATATATATATATATATATATATATATATATATTGTGGGGTACAAAATTTTATTATGGTTATATAAAGACCAAATCTAAACTTGTTCGAAAACAGTCTTTATTTTAGATTGTGAAATTAAAAAATAAAAATGAATGCGTCAGCTGGCCGGTTTCGAAGCTCGCCCAACAGAGCTAAAATCGAGCTTAATTACGTTTTAAAAACAAAAGAGGGGGGAACAATGAATCGGAGATGAAAAAGTAGGAGGGAATATATGTATAAAAAAAAGAGGGGGCATGAATTAATTATTAAATAGAAACTAGATTAAGCCCTAAGAGATTCTCTTTTTGTTTGCAAAAAGAAGGTCTCGGAATCTTAATATATATATAGTTTCTAGAATTTTGAGATGGTAAAGAGAGCGCGACTTGCTAAGGATGGAAAATAAGTCTGCACTAAAATTCGAAGCGCAAATACGATTATTTATAAGGTGCTCTCCTATAGATGAGCCATGGGTATTGTTCAAAACGTCCGAAGAAAGGTAGTTTCCATTTCGAATTTTGGATGAAACATGTTGTTTTACCCTATTATCTAATCTTTGAGAATATCGCCGACGTAGCGCACACCGCAGCTACATTTAAATAAATAAATAATAGAATTGATATGGTGTGTGTGTGGGGGGGAACGTCTTTACAAATTGAAGACAAAATGGGTTTACAAGAAAAAACAACCCAAGTATTTGATGCAAAGTAACATTGTTGTACGACAGAAGAAATTTGGTTGGCAAATATTTCACTAATATTACCTAGCCAAGGTAGGCGTAGGTTGATAGGGCATTTGTCGGCAGATGCCTGTTTAATTTTATTGAAATTAGAAATTTTATTTCTAATTGTAGATTCCACGATTTGCAATGGAAAACCATTATTGCAAAGAGTCTTGGTAATAAATTTGACTTCATCATTTAATTTGTTCTCTGAACATATCATACAAGCTCTATGGATAAGGGTGTTGATAAGATTATATTTTTGTTTGGTGCGGCAAAAAGAGTCCCAACGTGTGTAAAGACCAGTGAATGTAGGTGTACGGTAGATGGAAGTCAAGAAAACGGAAGGTGTTTTACAAACCAGTACATCTAGAAAAGGAAGGGAAGAATTACTTTCCTTGTCTATAATAAATTTTAGAACTGGGTGATTATTATTAAGGGATGCAAAAAGGTATCTGCTTCCGTTTCATTTTTAAAAGGACAAAAAATGTCGTCAACATAACAAAAATAAATATCTGGCTTTTGAAAGCCAGATAAAAGACTCTTTTCGTGGAAACCTACGAAAATATTTGCCAGAGCTGGTCCCAGGGGAGAACACTTCGAAACACCATCTATCTGCCTGCATATAATGTTATTAAAACTGAATTCGACCGACATGGTGGCGAATTCCATAAGTTCCACAAAAATATTCTCAGTAATAGGGGGAGTTGGGAGCTGACTGCGATTTCTTTTTAAAACGTAATTAAGCTCAATTTTAGCTCTGTTGAGCGAGCTTCGAAACCGGTCAGCTGACGCATTCATTTTTATTTTTTAATTTAACAATCTAAAATAAAGAATGTTTTCGAACGAGTTAAAATTTGGTCTTTATATAGCCATAATATATACATATATATATGTGTGTGTGTGTCTGTGTGTGTGTATATATATACTTTTCTTTCCCTCTATCTTATTCTCTCTCTCTTATTTTCTCTCTCTCTCTTTCTCTCTCTCTCTATATATATGATTACTTCCTTTAATCATATAAATTAATATACGATAGTATAATTTGATGCATAATGTTTTTCAGTATTTACTGCAACAGTGCTCAATACATAGGTAGAGATGGGTAGTAAGTTATGAAAATATATATGGCAATTAAACTACACAGATTATTTCGCGTTTCATTCGCATACGAGTATGAAACGCGGAATATGTATATATATATATATATATATATATATATATGTATATATATATATATATATATATATATATATATATATATATATATAGGTATGTAAAAAACGTATGAATGTTATATATTAACTAGACTACCCGTGACTCGTTTGGTCAGTATGTTATATTACCTATGGAATTAATGTATGAGCGTGACACTTGTGGCGTAAAGAAAATAGTTTTTTTTGTGACATAACAGAAATATTTCTATGAAAGTATATTAAAATGATAAAAAGAATATAGATAGATGTCTATGAGTCGTTCTGTTTTATAACTGTGTATTTAAAAAAAAAACTTACAGCCATTGAATTATACATGGTTTGCCATACTTATAGGTAAATCTGCACTGAACAGATACCATAATACTTAAAGGTAAATTCAAATTTTGATATATCTTTTAATTTAAACGCGAAAAGAAAAAAACAATTGAGACACTGAAAACACACAGAGTAATACAATACTTTTATTGTCGCGTTGATTATTTATTTGTACCACAAATTAAAAAAAAATCATATTTTCGGTGTTATTTTGGTAGTGTAGAAGAAAATGTATGAATGCTTTTCAAGGAACGTGTATTAAAAAGTGAAGAATAATTTTTTAAGAAATAAAGGCGCTGGGAATATCATCGTTGAAAAATGCTCTTATGGTTGTCAACGGGTTAAAGTAGATTTATTTGTAAGAAAATTGCGTTAAAACAACTTAAAAGTAATACGAGAATGAACGATCTAAAAAATGCAGAAAGTTTAACCATTGTTTATTTGGATAATTTAAACGCGAAAAAACAATTAGGACGCTGAAAACGTACACAGTAAAAGAATGCGTTTTATTGTAACATGGATTATTTGTTTATGTACGCATGCGCAACCAGAAGTCGTAAACCGGATGTTGAGTTACAACACCCGTTGCAAGGTCATTTGAGTTTTATAATTATATAGATTATTATGGAATTCTTATTTATTATAAACAGATATAACGTATAAATCCTTTTATGAATAAAAGAAGAAAAAAACGAAAAGAAATGAAACGTGTGCATACGAATATCAAGCTTTTTGTTTGTAAACAGTCCACTTCTGGTAAGTAACAAAAAAATATACAGGAGCTGAGATCAAAACCAGAATCTTACTATAGTGAGTCAAGTAATATTACCATTAGGTTAGTATAAAAGGATAAAAAAATGTTTCACGCTTACTAATTATTAACATAAGTTATCTGTCATTAGAAAAAATCCCGCATAATCAATCGTGAAATATTTGACAAACAGCTAAGAATCCTATGACCCCACTCTCACGTACCAGTTTTTCAATTTTGGCCCTTTTCCTATATGAAAACCAATTAAAATGGTTTCCCGATGTCGGAATACTATCTATACTAAATGGTTAGTCTGTAGATTTAACATTCGTTAAGTATGTAGTTTTAGAAGTGTCCTCATACACACATTGTCACTGAAGTATATATGTCATAGTTTCCAACCTACATTCAATTATCTATATTCAACCGGAAGACTATTTTATTGATTTTCTTCTATCCATACTAATATCTGAGACACATATCTTTATATGTCTATCTAAATCGATGTGTCCACTTTTTATTTCAGGTCCATAAAAATCCTGAACATGAAATATGTAAGGATGATGCGGTTATTGTAAGGAAAGTTATGTTATCTGTCTTCATCATCAACGTGAGGATGACTATCCAGATAGCCTAAACCCCATCATTATTGAATAATAAAATTACACGAAATAAAAAAGGTCTCAAAATAGATTCATTTCTCATCAGATTTCGTGTAATTTAACTTTTAAATTGCGTCTTATCAAACTAGAGAACCTTTATAACTTTATCGAGAAACTTTACATGATTTTAGGATAGCTTATTTAACCTGACTATACGTATGTTTTGTTTAATATTACCAGATATATGAAATAACCTTTCTGTATATCGATATAATCGTCTATACTGAGAGTTGTTCCTTCTAGAAGACTGCAAAATAGAATTGATTATTAGTTAGCATTTTATTCGTTGAACCAAGTCCAATCATGTTGCCAATTTTAATATGAATTTTTGGAACCCCACACCAATTTTTGATTTAGATGTTTAATGCTACTACAATAATTAGTTGTATATCTCTTCCTGCGATAGAAGCCCCTGACATTTCTAGACCATTGTATGTCAATGGTTGCGTCCCGGTTTCGAATCTAGCTAGATTACGTGCCGACGATTCTTAGAGATGACGAAAAAGTGTCCTTGCATTACTCTATTTTTTTTTAGATATAGATGTTTCAATCATACTGATGATTCTATCATTCGTTTCCATGTTTGTCAATAAAAATGCATTTTGACTGGTAAGATAATTAGCTGATCGAAATCTAAGCGTTGACTGTGCCGTAACCATATCAATTGTTTTCTTTAATTTACATATAATATATTGTTCTTTTTATTGAGTACGATACATAGCATCGTTAAATTCGTTGGTTTAAAACTTTGGGTATCTTTAACTTGGGATTATATCTAAACACATGTATAACTATGTGTAATATATATATATATATATATATATATATATATATATATATATACATATATATACATATATATATACATATATATATGTATGTATATATATATATATATATATATATATATATATATATTGTACTTTAGACAATGCCAAAATATTGTTCTTTCACAGCTCGCATAGCGCAACCGTTTTGTAGAACGTTTGGGCGATCGGGTTTTGATCCTGGCTGGAGGTAGTTGCATGTCTAGCCGCAGTGATGAGCTGTGAAACAGCGAAACAGTACTTTATGTGGATGACTTTACACACACACACACACACACACATATATATATATATATATATATATATATATATATATATATATATATGTATATTCGTGTGAGTTGATTTTTCACTTTTTTTTAAATCAACTCGACTTGCCCCAGGAAAGTTTTGTAGTAGTATACCTAATACTCTACAAAAAATTAGATCTCATACTTGCACCGTTATTTGCGAAAATAACATTAAAGATCATCTATATAAACAAATCGAAAAACATTTGTTTTTTGTTTTTTGTATATTATCTATATAAATTAGAAAAATATTATTTTCAATATTTAAACCCAAAAATGTTATTTTGTTTCATTAAAATAAAGGTAAAACAGATAAAAGGTAACTTGAATTTAAAAAAATCTACCCCCATAAGCACTGACAGCTCCAACATTCGTTTCTCCTTAACTTCCTTAATGAAACAGTGATAACATTTTAAATGATTGAAAAAAAAAAGATAATTGCTTTGGTTCTAAAAAAAAGAAAATGTTTATCCTCTTGATTAACATATTGCATCAAATTTAATTTATTTATATAAGATCCCTTAGAAGCGAATGTACGTCTCATTTGACGACACAACCTCTTTGCAATTATATGCCTGTGTTTCGCTAAAAACTCATACACTGATTCAGAAACTTCGGTTGTTTATTAAACTGCCCCTTCAACACTTTGCCAATGGGAGGGCAAATCTGTCAACTTCAACCTCATTCCATTCATCAGTGAATTTAAAAGTTCATCTTCAGAAAATGTTTCTGTAAATGTTGGTTCACAAATTCCACTCTGTAAAAGGTCAATTAATTCAGACCAATGATTGGCATTACAGTTGATTTGTGTCATTTTTTAAATCTCTTTTTGGCCGGCTCCTCTTTCCTGAAAAAATAGAAAAATTACTTTATTGAGCGAACTTAAAAGTGTAAGCTTATATATTTTAATGTTTATAATGAAATGCAAACATAAATTTAAAATGACTTGATAAATCGCCAAGACCAATTTAATCAATATTATATGTTACTTACCTTATTGAAATTTTCTTTCATTGCTTCTTCTCTCACTTCTGAGATTTTACCATAGCATACAATATATTTGCAGTTAGCAAAGCAAAAGCATTATGCTGTAATTTTTTTAATGTCATGTGCTGAATTTCAGGTGGCTATTTCTTGATCCTATTGATCATATTGAAAATATATAGTTGCTGGTTATGGAACTTATTATCTCCTTTTATTTCAAACCAGCTAACTGCATATACTTAAACTATCAATTTAATAAGGCTGTGAAGTTTGCCAGACATTTCATGTGGATAGGCCCCTCATATCCATAAGCACATTAGACTGATGGCCAAAGTTAACCATCTTGCCTGATGTATAGGCAAATTTTTCCAGGCAGCAAATCTAGAGTCAAATTTTCCTCTAGAAATGCCAAGTGCATATTCGAATAAAAGTATCTGGTAAGAGGTTAGTTCATTTAAATCCTCAGCCGTAAACCAAATATCCAGAGGACAACCAACTAGTATAAATATTACTTGGGGTAAATGATTATAATCATTACTACATAATTTACCTAGAGGACCAGCGAAACTTGGAGGTCTTTTTGTGATTCCATCCATATGTTTAAAAAGAGCTCTAAATGGAAATTTATTTTGGTATAAAGAGCAACCTATGGTTTGTAACTTTGTCTGTAGTTTTCTCTCAACAAGTGCTACAAGTCCATCCTCACAACCTGTATTTGTATTCGTGTTGCCTACTAAAATAGCTTTAATTGTAGATTCACTGTTGTATTCTTTCAGAACAGCAACAGTTTCCTCTGCAAGAACATTACTGTTTTCACCAATATTAGGGATAACTCTATGAGTGAGATATTCACTTTTGTGTTCCATCTCTGTTGTGAAGGTCAAATGGCGTTTTGGTCCCTTTGCTTTTTTAAAAATATTTTCTCTCCATTTGGTCCCTAAATCTCTTTATACAACAATGTGTTTTTTATCATTTATTCCATCACCCCAAATACAAACAAGGTTATCAACGATTTATCCGTGTCTTTGATGGCCATTTTCTTTCATGCTTGCCTTTTATCTATCGATAATATCTTGTATATCGACATTAGATTTGATAAGACCCATGGCCTCTAAATCTAAAATCAACGTATTAGCAAGGGTGGCTCCAAGGTTGGAAGAAAAATCCCCCCTGATTAATTCCATAGTATATCGAGGGATTTTGATAAGACTGTAAGGGCCTGTGTGATGTCTCTCTGGCTCAAAGTATTCAACTTCTGTTGAATTACTATTAGGACTGGAGTGGGAAAGAACAGCATCCTCATCATCAGATGATGAACATACTCTCTTCCACTGGGACCTGAAATAAAAAATGTTATATTTTGTACAAACACATTAATATCAAAATATTATTTCATATGCAAGCATGGAAATCCATTTAATTTAAAATTTACACGACTTTATTAATCAAACATACTTTAAAAATAAAACAGAAATTAATCTTATCTTCTTTTCCAAAGGACAGGTACAAAGTATGTGCTTAGTCTGGCAATGTGCCTTGTTGCACTTAACATTTTTTGTCACCACAGCTTAAAATGGGTAGTTTGCATGTACAATAAGCAATGTCAAACAGTCTATCTAGCTTTTCATGAAAAAGTTTTTCTTGGAATGCAGATAAAGATTTTCTATTTATCTGTGTTGCTTTCTGGAAACATATGATCTTCACTTTATTCACAATAGACTTTTCATTTATTAGAGGTAAACGAGAGTTAACTGCCTTTCAAATGGCAATTATATCCATTGCTATTATTTTAGAAATATCTGCCTCTGTTTAGTCTGGATATGTATTTAAAAGAAAATAGCTGTATTGGATGATTTGGCGGAAAAATGGATGGTTCCATTTTATCTAATGAGGCAGTTGGACCTGGAAATTTTCTTGCATCTTTACTGCGAGTAAAAATTGTTGTGCGTCTTTTTCCACCCATTTTTATTGAAATATCTTAAAAGGAAATATATTTTAGTAGGTTATCAGACGTTATACACATTTACTGAATATTACTAAATTAAAAGTGAACATAAAAAAGAAAACCATGAAGTAACAAAAAATCCAACCATCATATTTATTTTGGAGCGATTTATGGCTTTGGTAAATCGTGACAAAATAGTAAGATAAATTATTTATTTATTTATTTACAATCATTAAGTATTTTTAGTAATGAAAATCACATTTTTTTTTAAATATACGGAACAAACCTATAAATTTTTTTACAATAGATAAACAATAACTTTAAAATAAATATTTACAGCCTCTAATTTAACTTACCCTCCCACGAGGTTAAACTAAGACAAGGTCAGGTTCTCATATGGGAAAAAGCTGAAACACCATTGGAGCAAAAGATAAAAATTTCCTTAGTCTAGAAGGATTTTCATTTCATTGACTAAGGTCAGTACTTTGGATTTTAAACAATGAAAAATAACTTTTAAATAAAAAATTACAACCTCTTTTTTTAAGTAATTAAGTCAGTAATATTAACTTATTACATTGTGTTATGTATAGGGGAGTAAATTCCTGTGGACTTTGGAGGTGCCTACTTTAGTCTTGCCTTCCCTCGAGGTTAAACAATTTTGAAAAACAATAACATTGAAAATAGACGAAAAAAAATTAAAACAGAAATATTCTAAATTTTCTTTGAAATAATTAAGTCTATTTTAATTTTTTTAAATACATGTAATTAGAATGTTGCACAACTTGTATATATACAGAAAACTGAATGAATCCACGTGGAAATCAACTGTGAATGAAAACAACAATTATTAATTTAAAAATGTCTTTATTTACTTACGTTTTTAGTGAAATCCCTTGAAAACCAAGCGGAAACTCTGGATATTTTTTACTTGAAAACAACTTACAAGTGTTTTATTAAATATGCACATAAAAATATTAATTTAAAAATGAAATGTATTGAAATGTTTTACACGTGTTGGAATGACAATATTTAGACGCAAATATAAACAATTAGAAAGGGAGATGATTTCGTATCGCGAGAATTTCACCGTTTTTTTATTGGAATTTGTATTTTAAAATATATATTTTATAGTATATCATTTTTTATTAACTATTATTCTATTCTATTTTTAGAAGACGAGATGAATATTTCTCATAAAAAATATAGTTTTACATCTATATATATTGCATTTATTTGTTTTAATCTCTAGTATAAAGTTTACCGGCTGACATCGTTTGGTAACACCGTTATCGTAGTAGAATTATAAATTATTTCCCCATTTCAAGCCATTTCCTCAAATATAAACACAAATTAAGGGAAAAAGATATCATGTCATGTTTTTCTTGTAAAGTGCACTTTCCTAACTCTCGGCCTCGTACTTTTCCAAAATCGACCTACCCTAATATATATATATATATATATATATATATATATATATATAGGTGTATATATATATATATATATATATATATGCGTGTTTTAATAAGACATTATAATATCATTGCGTTCAATAAAGTACTATTTTCTTTAAAAATTTAACCTTTCTGTTTTTATTGGAACACTTACAAACACGTGTAATCTATTGCTTCAATATAGGATAATTGGATACTAAAATACATAAAAACACACATTAATTTATTATTATCTCTGTATAACTAGTAAAGCAGTAATTGATTTTTTTTTACAAATATGTCATCACTTATGAAATCCTTGAAACCACTTGAGAATAAGGATTAATGGGTGTACGGTAGTGATTTATTGCAGGGAAGAGAAAACGGCATCCCTTGCTATGCAACGAAGTCTATTTAGGATTGTGTCAAGGCAGGATAAGATGCTTTTTGCAACTTCTGCCCACATGTGGCAACAGTACTCAATCCTTGGACCTATAAAGGCGAAAAATTGCATAAGCAGTTAGATATCTATTGGAGCGGTAGAATGATTTCACCAGTCTTGGCGACGGATTTAATGTACGTTCTCTTTCAGATCAGAAGTAAAGGTCAGACCCAGAAGCTTGTTTAAACATGGAGCCTCCCCAAGACAAGATACATTCATTTCAATTGACGCCAGATGAAGATCAAAGCGTTTATGCTGTAAAGATAGAAGCTTAGTTTTAGATGCATTGAAATTAATCCGCCTCTTTTTCCCCATTGTACTCAAAAGCAGAGGAGAAATAATTAGAGAGAACTTGGTCGTTTATGGCTTTTGTAAGGGTTGTCATAGATGGTAGTGTTGTAAGCATAACTGTCTACGAATGATCTTAAGATGTGATTTAGGATATCATTTAATTAGATCAGGAAGGTATTTCAATTAAGGATAGACATCTGAGCGACTCCAGCATTAATACTATGAGCTTCTTATTTCTGCCCGTTGTCCACTACGCTTATGAATCTATCGAACAAATGGTTCAATAATTGAAAAGACATTTCCAGTTATACCATAGCTGGAAATCTTGTACAATAAATTTTTATCCAATACCCTAAGGCATTTGATATGTCAAGAGCAATTGCCTAGAAATGAAGGCTCCGTCGAGAAGTTCGCTAATCCTATGAGATATTGCTCGTCTGCTATAGATTAAGCAGAAAGGAAGCCATATTGCATGTCATTGGGGATGGTATGCTTGCTGAGGTGGTTTACTACTTCTCTGTGTAACGCAGATTCTTGCAACTTACTCATGATGCACAAGACTTACTGGCTTGTACTGTAAAGAAGATGGCCGATCCCCTGAATTTCTTAATAGGGGGCATACTGATGATATTTTCAAGGGTGTTCAGAAACAAGTCTCCTTAAGACAACGGTTAAACAGTAAGTATGTGATCTTTTTCAGCACTAACATTGGGATGTAATTAAGGGACGATTACTTTATTGGAATGTAGGTTTTTGATTAGCTTGGCAACACGTGCAGATATTTGGATGTCGCATAGCGTGTTTTTTACACAGAGGACGAAATACAGGGGGGGGGTTAAAGCATAGCGTAGAATTAGCTGCAAAGTTTATTGCTTTGTCCGATGCTGACGGGATTATCTCAGGTCCATTGATGATAGGTGGGATAAAGCACACGTTTCTATTCAGAAACCCGTGTGTTATTTCCGAAAACTGTTGGGAACCAAGCTACTACTCAGCTACTTTGGACTTTACGGACTGGGCATACAAATCCCTCTCGTTCTTTATTACTTAGTTTCAGTGGCTACTGGCAGTCTGTGCGCAATGGCAGCAGCACATTCTGGAGAGAACTACGGCTGGCTGTTATGTCTTGCTTGCGTTTTTTTATTATACTGATAATCAAACATTTCGTCAGTTCCTATACTATAGAGGATACATTTTTTAAAACATGGAACGAAGAGGTAGATCTGATATTAATGCATGAAAGCTATCCTAGTCAGAGTATCGATGTACTGTACGATGGAGAGGAATGTCAGAGGGTTTATTACCTGTTGTTTTTATCTTAACTGAGACAGACGAGTGGTCGGAAGACAAAAGTTGAGACGGAACGGAGGATGAACATAGCTCAGGGCAATTTGTTAGAAAAGGTCTAAGAGACTTGCTTTCTGTCCGTCAGTGGCTGGCATACGGGTGGGTTAGTGAACAATTTGAGTGAGGTAATAAGCAAGGGAGAAAATGTGACAGAACCTTCCCTCATCATCTGTCTTGTTTGAGTTTGCTTACAATTTCACATTGTGAACATTGAAATCTCCGCATACGTAAATGTTAGCTGAAGTATGAGCATAGAAGATGTGATCAATTTTCTCAGATATTCTCTAAATATAGTAACTCTGGTGTCGATTTAAGACAAATATAAACGCACTAGTGTGAGCAAGCGCAACCAGGAAGAACATATAGGACAATCTATGGTCTTCTCCGGAGATCTACTTACCGCATTGAAAGCCACCTCTAATTTACGCACATATTCCATGCTCATAATGCTCTTGGAGGTCAGATTTAGTTGTTAAGTAAGAATGTAATTAAATCACAGACTCATTTAGACAATTAATCTGTTCGAATTTCAGTTTTGCTTAGGAATAATAGCTCTGGGTTAGTCTCCTGTAATTGGGAGGTTGAAAGTTAGACCCATGAGGTTGGGGAAGGAAACATGGTAGTGGCGGTCTACGTTAGAAGTTGGAGTTCTGGGTTTAATTATGTATTCTTTCTGGAGACTTTTCATGTATGATTTTTTGGATCTGTGGAGCAGGTTGGCATATTTGTTTTACTCCTGGCAGAGAAAGACAGGGAGAAAAAGAAACGAGAAAATATTTATTGTAAACAAAGATAACGTAACCGTAACAATTACTTACTAATATGGCATCGAAAAGCTCCACCAGAAGCCACTGCATGATCCAAAAACCATTCACCAAGTGGCAATACAGCAGCAACAGTACTTTGCACCTGCTGATAGGGTGGCCTACAATGTGCTTAATCCCTGAGTATCAGACGGATAACGTCAACCAAGTAAATTGTTTACTTCCAGCACCTTTATTAGTGCCATAGTTATAAGGATAGAAAGAGAAACAGAAAAGTATCTCTATTTCAGTCGACTGTTCACGCAAAAATATTTCCGATATAGAATACAAGTTTTGTTCTCCCTTTGTCAGAAAAATCACTCATTCTAAATAAGGACTGTGGGATACAATAGGTAAGGCGAGAGTAACAGGAACTGCCGACAACGCTTCCACAATGCATTGTCCACTCTTTATTAAAAATAACAATGATAATAAGTATCTTACTTAATATAAGTTCAATTGACCTGTTTCAAGGGAAAATATGGCGATATGGTCCCCTCGCACTAAGTAGAAATACAGAAAGAATTCAGTTGGCAAAGTTTACGTACATGATTCTTGGGCATTTCAGACTTGATTTGAATGCAAATTGTCTATCCCGTTCTTTTACATATTCGTGCTAGATGGCGCTTTATCTGTGTGACTATTTGAAAAGCATACTACAAACAATAGCGCCAATAGTTGTTTTTCTTTTTTGCAATAAAACGTGTGGCAGACTTAGTTCAATTGGAGAATGCGTTTATTTTGAGGAAAATATCAAGCGAATAACAACGCACAAATTGACAAGTATAATTTCCTAATAATATATTAATTAGTAATGCAATTATTTTGTCTCTTTTATATATACATTATTTAAAGGACTACGATGCATATCGATATAAATAAAAGCAAGTCGTTCTGAACAGAAAACAAATGTGATAAGGAAAAGACTTTAGTATCTATTTATTTACTTAATAGTGTAAAATCCAATATGTTTAAATCTCATTCAATTGAATTTTCTGCATACAAATCAAGTTCCTGGAAGAAACCTTCTAACAGGTCTTCTACACCTACGCATATTTCAGCGATTTCAACTTTCTTCCTTTCAAAACACATTTTTGTAAAAATATATTATGAATATAGAATTCTATTCGTTCTCTTTTTCATGAGTATCTTTACGAATATGACAAGGATTTTAAGTTGAATTGCGTACGTAGCGTGGGCGTGTAAGAATCTTTATCTTCGGAACTTGATTTGAATATTTAAAATTTATTTAGAATATGTTTATAACATATTGGACTTGATCCTATTAATATAAATAAATTATAGGGCTGATGTTAACTGCTATAAGTAAATTATTTACAGTTGTAACATGTTTATAGACTTTAGTGCATGAATATATATTTATTTTTTATCTATTTTATTATTACTTTTATACATCTTTATTGAATCTCCTAAATGCTTTTAAGATCTTAACCTCGTTACTCCCTATAACTTATAATTACATAGCATTCATATTATTAAAATCATACCTTATACGATCTAGTCATTAACGCTATTGTCATTTGTATTACCGTTATTTTACTAGAGCTAGTCGTAGTACCAACCTCCCTATTCCTATTTTCGTTATTAATTTAATGTTATCGTTTTTCATTTAATTATGACTATTTTATTATTCTTATTATCAAAATCTATATTTAAATCATTTTTAAAATTATAATAATATTTTTTTTATTTTCACTATCATATATATAATATATAAACATATGAATATATGAACATATATTTAAAATATTTTTTATTATTTTTATATTTATTATTTTTATCCGTTTTATTATTAGTATTATGATACATTACTCTTGTCTTTTATACTTTTATTTTTATTTTATCAATAAGAATGGTACTCCATAGTTGATATTCATATATCAATAAGAATGGTACTCCATAGTTGATATCCATATATCAATAAGAATGGTACTCCATAGTTGATATTCATATATCAATAAGAATGGTACTCCATAGTTGATATTCATATATCAATAAGAATGGTACTCCATAGTTGATATTCATATATCAATAAGAATGGTACTCCATAGTTGATATCCATATATCAATAAGAATGGTACTCCATAGTTGATATTCATATATCAATAAGAATGGTACTCCATAGTTGATATTCATATATCAATAAGAATGGTACTCCATAGTTGATATTCATATATCAATAAGAATGGTACTCCATAGTTGATATCCATATATCAATAAGAATGGTACTCCATAGTTGATATTCATATATCAATAAGAATGGTACTCCAGTGTTGATATTCATATATTAATAAGAATGGTACTCCATAGCTGTACCTATTTACTATGCCTCCTCACGGGACAGAGTTAGACACCAGGGCCGTTTTTTAACGTGGAGAAAAGGTACAAAAATAAAAATTGTCTCAGTCGTGAAGGACCTCTCCTCCACCGAAAGAGAACAAGAAATAGAAGTGCAGCATCTGAAGAACAGACACTACACTTCGATCCTGTCCCGAAGGGTACTCCATAGTTGTAGTCGCCAGCGTTGATATTCATATATTTATTCATATAATACGACCTTATAATAAATTGTAGCACACATTGAATCAGGCCAATTATGCTCTCAAAACGATTTTCGCTGCCTGGTGTTACGCTTACAGATTTGCAACTCTAATTTGAATTTCAAATATTAAGTATGTTTTTACCACTTGACGACAAACCCACATTGGAAGCAGTTTTGTTAGTTATTTTTAACTGACTGAAAATCACATTCGTAATTCTGGGTCCTTTTTACCAACTGTTAAAGCAATTTAATAATTACTTAAGCTGCATTGAACTTCTTTTCTAACCGGATTAGTTTTCGCTCTAAAGTTACTTCTCCATTTGAATTATTTTTCAATCTAAAACGCACTTGCGCGTTCCATTGACTTTTAAATTCTGACTATTTTTTATTTAGTTTTTGTATGCTTTTTTTTATTTCCCTCGCTTATCGGATTTACCATTGAGTCAGTAGTCGTGGTATTTGTTTTGTTTTTGTTCTTTTGTTCTTTTCCCCCATTTCTTCCATATTTCCACATATTTTCAATTAAGATGAACACATTTTATTGCAATTTATGACTAAGTATCATGAACTTATGTTTCATTTAATGCCTTACCAAGCAAATTGTATCTCTGTTATAATAATAATTCGCTAATTTCCTTCTCTCTTCTAATTGACATTAACTAATCTGTTGTACTATTTTCAGCTACATTATTGACAAACACCTGTTTTGGGGGATCTTTGTATTAGGTAGCGAGTGTTTGTATTAGATATTCGTGTTATTGTATATGCTTTTATTGTCGTAATGTTGTGTTTAAAAAATCTTACATTTCCAATCCAATATCGAGCGTTCTGGTCATCTTCAATCCATGAATGACAATGTACATGCATATCCGCTCCGTTCCGACTTAGTTAATGCCGAAAGAGTCCACCATTTAAAATGCGCTACTCAGCTTTATACCACCAAACAAAACACACGGAGAAAACCTTTTCATGCTTACAAGCTAGGTTTTGGCCATTTGGTCCATCCTGTTAAATTTTTCTATACGTGATTAAAGAAGGCAGTGAGTTTTGCAGGGTTTTTTTGTTAGGAAAATTAGTAAAAGTCATAAATGTTCAACAAAGGTAAAAATGGACAGTAAGACACAATCCAAAGAAATAAAGTTTATAATTTTTATGTTTGTTTTTGATTTTATAATGTCAACCCAACGACACTGAAATAAGAAAACGAAAGTGTCTTAAAATTCATAAAAGCAGGTTAGCTCAACGTGGTTTAAATTCGCAGGGCATTGGACGTTGACAGTCACATAATTTTTTCGGTCAACGAGATTAATTATTGAGCCATAATATAAATTTGAAAGTCAAACAACGTTCAATTCGTCCAAATCCTGGTGTTTACCAGATAAAATATTTTAAAGTAGAGAACCTTGAAACAAATAGAGAATTAAAAAAAAGAATTCTTTCGCCCACTCTTTCCATTTTGATTAAACCAAGATGAGAAATATTAATGCACATATAATAACGTCATAACATCCATGTGTTCGACGTTTTCCCTTTCACATGTTGTTTCTTTTACGTTACTAAATACTAAAGAAGGATACCTACGACACGCAAAAACTGTAAGCCTTGGGCATTACTTGGTTCATAGAATTTAGGAACACGCTTCGAAGGAAAACTCGTCCATGGAAAACTTGTACATGGAAAATCGTCCATTTTTGCTAGGCAGAGAAACTGGTCCATTATTAAATAAGCATCGATTGAAAACACATTTTATGAACGTTCTTGAGGGAGGGTTTCTATCATA
Source organism: Euprymna scolopes (assembly GCF_053919585.1). Classification (NCBI taxonomy): domain Eukaryota; kingdom Metazoa; phylum Mollusca; class Cephalopoda; order Sepiida; family Sepiolidae; genus Euprymna; species Euprymna scolopes. Next base: position 143,358,402 of record NC_136491.1, read on the forward strand.
GTCTTTAATGTAAGTAGTTTATGTTTTAAGGCTCAGAATGAGGTATAGGGTGGATCCGTGGTAGTTTTTTTTTATCCGTATGTAAGATGCATATTACCTATGCAAAGGCATTTTATGGGCCATAAAGAACACCCCAGATTACTTCGATATAGTGATCGGCATATCAGAATCTGCCCAGGTGACAGATTTGGTCAGAATCTTCCTGAACTTAAGCATAGATTAAACAATGGCGATTTAGAGGGACGACGCCTTATTAGTAACTGGAGCAAGGCCTAGGATATAAAATAGTACCATAATAAAACTAAAAGAATCCTTTAGCAGCTATTACCTCAGTATAACAATGGAAAAAGAAAAAATACCTCAAACGTCTTAGACGTAACCTTAGACCTAAAGAAAGGATCATACTGCCCGTACCATAAACCAGATCCGTAGCTGCACTATGTCCACAGATTCTTCAATCACCCCAGATCCATCATTAAGGCAATCCCGATATCAGTATCCAAAAGAATCTCCAAGCTCTTTGAAAATTATAGCATATTCAATGAAAACCCCAACTTTTATAACAACGCACTAGCAAACTCAGGGTATAAAGACACAATTAAGTACGATACGAATGATAATAAGAAACACCCTAACACCTTAGGCATAGTTACCCACAACGTAACTAAACGTAAATATAATAAAAATATAAGTCAAGGTCTAATCATAATGACTATATGCAAAATAATCCAAATCATAAGCGAAAGTACGCATCTCAATAAATAATAGCACACTCACCGAACAACTAATCGCGCAACCGATAGGAAAAGACAGTACTGAGCCGCACATCAAACAACCCCAGGATATCTAAACTAAATTAATTCCCCAATAAACGAAGAAACCCTTAATACACCGCACTCAAACCCAAAAATACACACGTACATAGGAGTATCTTCTTTCCCGATAAAAGCCAGAATTTCTAACCACTTACAATCGTTCTCCAGAGAGACCCCTTAGACAAAAAACAACCATATACAACTTAGTAATAAATTTGAAAGAAAATAACATAATTTCTCATTAAAATAGAAAATATTTAGAAAATCTAAATCATATAGCAAGGCTCTAAATACTCCCTGCTTTGCAACGCAGAGGTGACCGAGATTATAACGGTACCGAATAAATAAAACATTCTCAAATCTAAACAAGATATAAGTTGCAGTTGCAGCTAAAAAAGAAAATTGAAATACAGAAATAAAAATTACGCCGCCGAAAAAACACCGCCAGGCAAGGACTAATGTCTAGCACCTCTAAGGTTGATCATGTATCAACACCCTCCCTTGCGGACCCTTGCCTCTAGATAACGGCTAACACCCCCAGTTTCTTTTTTCCGCTGCCCTCGCCACAAAGACTTAAATCTTTTAATAAAGACTATTAGCACACTCTCTAAATATATAACGCTTATATAACCTTAATACAGCAAACCCATGTTAAATCACCCGTCCTTGCAAGATCGAAATAACGCCACAGTTATTCTTATTCGTAGTCTTTCAGGCAATCATCTATAACCAAATTTCAATTTGCTACGTCTAACATTTAACATCGGCTATTGAATTGCACTATCTACATTTACCAATGTATAGTTTTTGTGACTTCATTTTCCATTCTTATTGTTTTCCTATATAAGCTCCAATGAAACTGGTTGAGGTTTATATTATCCCGATGAGTCTCCTCTTATAGTATTGAGCTTACTCTTTTCTTCTAACTCACTAAGCTATATATATATATATATATATATATATATATATATATATATATATATATATATATAAAATAAAATATATTTTAGTCATCGACATACAGACCTGTTTCGTTGTTTCACAACTCATCAGTGCCGCTAGACTAACACCTCTCCCAAGCATATATATATATATATATATATATATATTTATATATATATATATATTATTATTATTATTATTATTATTATTATTATTATTATTACATTTTTACCCCAAACAAGGCACATTGCCACTTTGGTGTAGGGGGCTATTATCAGGATCAGCAACTACTGGGGCACTATGTAGGGATTTGGTCAGTAAGATGTCGGTTCACGTTGCACTTGAACTTCTGCATGTCAATACAGTTAGGGAAGCAGGATCCTGGAATGGAATTCCAGAGTCTAGCGATTCTGGGGAAGAAACTACTGGAGTAGAAAGATCTTTTGCGTCTAGGGATCTCTACTGTGTGGGGTAGGGATTTAGCTGCCTGTCGGGTTAGTAAATGATGGCTGCGTCGTAGGGGCACAAGTGTCTGCAGTTCGTCAGCGCATTCACCATTAAAATACTTGTAGAACAAGCAGAGGGATGCAACGTTTCGTCGATGGGACAGAGGCTGAAGCTTAGATGCCAGTTCAGGGCCTATCAGATTGGCGACTCTTTTCTGAACCTTGTCTATGAGCGAGAGACTAGTAGTAGACGCACCAGCCCAGATGTGACAACAATACTACATACATGGGCGAATGGTGGCCTTATAGAGATACAGGATACTTTCAGGTGTCAGTAGTTTTCTATCACGGTAGAGAGAGCCTACCTTTTTTGCAGCGGCCCTGTCAATGTTTTCAATATAATTGTTCCAGCTCATGTTTCCTGTTAACGTTAGGCACAAGCATGAAAGATGTACTCTCAGACGGGGAGTCACTGGCCATTGCTATTGGTGGCAGAGAAGGTTTCTTGTAGTTATTGAAGGAAAGCAGTTTACTCTTTATGCCCCCATTCCACTACAAATTGGAGGTCATCCTCTAGTGTTTTTGCCATTTCTTTAGATAAGTGTTCATTTGTTTTCCTGTCATGCCTGTTATAGAGTGTAGTGTCATCAGCATATATACCCATCTCAGAGGCAGTTTTGTCGGGGAGGTCATTAATAAATATCATATATATATATATATATATATATATATATATATATATATATATAGCAATTGACATGATATATAATTATTACCACAACAATCAACTCTGCAGCTCAAACAAGACGTGAAATCCATAAACCGGAAGTCTATGATTTGACTTTATAATATCAGGCTCGAATGATGGCAAAATACGAGTCTCGGACTTCCGGTTTTTGGCTTCCCTGGCTTGTGTGAGATGCGACGTTGTTTTATTGGTGAAATAATACTACATACATAACATATGTGTGAGTGTGTTTGTGTGTTTGTGTGTCATAATTTATGAAAATATTTTCATGACAATTAATCTAAACATAAGCGTCAGCGTTTCATCTCTTATGTGGAATCGTGTTGCGAAAATGCATACGTTCTAATAGATTAATACATATGGTTATGTACTAGAATCGTGTATTTTAATAAATTAAATAATAAAATGATAGTAAAAAAAAATTGAATAATCCGTTCGTAGGAACGAAATCAAAATCTTGTCATTGGAATCAGATCTAACGTTAAGATCACGCTAAGCAAACGAATTAATCAAATTATTTCAATATTTGCCGGACGGCACAAATTTTATTTTACATTTTCCGAAATGTTATTTACTGATTAAATTGGCTTTTCCCCTTCCTCCCGTAAGGTCATTCGCGATCTCTTTCACTCCCTCCTTCCACTGCGCTAACCTTGATCACGCGTTTCATGTTAGGCGGCAAGACTCTGGCGAGTCGACCAAAGATGTCACGGAGTGCGGGTTAGGCGTCAAGCATATCTCATCAAATATAGTGGATGGTGTTTGTTTGGATTTTAAAGGTCTCTTGCAATCTATTCGATGATCTATTTCCCGACATTTGATCATAACGAAAGATTAAAAGAAAACCGCTCTTTCTGTAGTGTTTCACTAAATTTAATGATGTATAAGACGTCAATATCTTCCGAATAAAAAAAGTGTTATTCGATTAAGATTGGTATATATATATGTTAAGACAACATGGTAAGTAAACATGCGCAGACTTGAGAGAAATATGTAGATAGAAATAGATAAATGGGGTATTTTTTTAAGAATTTGCCTTTGTTTACTGTCGTTTTAAAAACGATAAAATTAATTTGGTAAGTGTTCGTTTTTTTACCTATCTTTGCGAGTTTTCAGAGGTTAAACTTAGAGTAATGCATATATTCAGTTAAAAAAATTAAGTAATGTCGAGTGTTACTTCAGAACAGGAAAGAGTGCCTTACATGAGCGGATCGCATCCTCGGAATTTTGATAATCGCTAAAAATAGCAAGTTAAAGAACATAATGAGGGGGATATACTTTTGAAAGAGCCCCCTTCAAAAGAATACAAATTGTAATATTTTTAAATGTAATTTAGAGGAGTCTTTTTTTATAATTATATCTCCTTCATAAACAAATAAATAAACAATAAAATTGAATGACGGGAATAGAGTGTTCAATAAAATGGATAAATAAATGTCTAGTATTTTTGTCTTAATAGTTCAACAATTTTGAATTAAAAATAAGTTAAAAAATGACTTGACGGGAGCTTTTCTACACATCCCATCCCGCCAAAAACGTTTCGCTATTTCTTTATAATTAATTACGATTTTCATAATTCTTGAGTTTACGCATTACATTGTGTGATTTAAAACGATATTTTTGCAGTATTAAAAACAATATTTATTTTTAAAAAATGGGGATAGGTTCGATTCTTTACTAGAATTTTCCGATAGTTTTTGTTTTGTTTTGTTTTTTTAATTCGATTATTTTTTACTAATATCAAATGTACCAATTCATAGTATATAAACCTCTACTCTCGTGAGTCAAGAATCTTTTTAATTTCATTTCTTTTGTTGTTTATTGTCTTGTTTCGGTGGGGGGGGTTATAAGAAAAACACTCCGTCTCTAAATTATATTTTTAAATTTCATAACAACAGTAAATAAATATAAAAAATAATATGAATTTTGTAGCCTTTCTTTTGGAATTTAATTAGCGGTTTGAATTAACTTAAACGACTAAAACCATATCGTAAAAAACAGTAGAAATAATATCGTAAAAAATGGTAGACACTTAGAAAAAAATATTTTGTCTTTTTTAAAACAACGGTAAACAAGCAATTTTGTAACACCATAGAGGTGTATTCTCTTTTAAAAACAATATCTCCTTCAATAACGGTAATAAAATGCATTTTTAATCTATACTGATTAAATAATAAACAATTTTTCTAACCTAACAAAATGGACCCTTTTTCCGTGGACGACGTTTCCGGGTACGAGTTTTCCATGGACGAGTTTTCTATTGACGAAACTTCTTAAATTCGATGTAAAAGCATCCTGGATTTCCTGCAGCGTTTCTCTATTGATATAATATCCTGCTTTTTTCATTTCTTAGTGATTTCCTACGTTACACTTTACAAAATGACAAAACAAATCTTTGAATGCCAAACAGCTTAAAAACAGACAACTTTTCGGATGTTTTTTTTTCTTTTAAAAGGTGGATTTGGACAAGATTATGTAGCCTCGTTTTCGAGTATCATTAAAATAATGTCTGATCATTTCTGTAATCATGCGAGAAAGGAACTCCTGTTATTTTCGATGTGCAGCGGATCGTAACCGGAAAAAGTCAGCGAAAAGTAACAATTTTTGATAGGGAGTGAGATATAGAGAAGCTATGAGTTGTGCTGCCCGCTGCATCTGTGTAAGTAGAGAATCCAAGCCAGCTTTTGTGATGGACATTAAAGTCACCAAGTTTATGTACTTGTGCGCTAGTGTCGAGTGAGAGGTTTGTGTAAGTAGAGAATGCTGTCAGAGAGTTTGTTTATTATGGTGCAGTCTTGGGTCGAGAGAGAGGGTAGAGAAAGTCGCTAATGTTGTGTTGCATGATTAGTCTAAAGCACATAAAGGCTTGATTATCCGAATCTAAGTTTGTTTCTCTATTCAAGGGAGGGGTATTACGAATGTAAACTCCAAGTCCGTGTATGTGTATGTCAGACTCCTTACGGTAGAGTGAGAGATATCCAGGCATGTTAAAGTAGTTAGAGGGGATGAGGGAGTGTAGGTTAGTCTCACTTAGTGCTAAGATATCCGGGGTATTTGTTAGGAGAAATGCTTCAACATCAGCTAAATTAGTTCTAAGCCCACGGATATTTGTGAATGCAAGCCTCAAGGGAGGAGGCAAGTTGGATTTGTTTAAGCAAAAGCTAGGTTTAAGCTTATTTTTAGATTGTACTGTCATCATATTTTTTAACGAGTTTCAGTTAGGTAAGGGGCAGCTGAACAGGAAGTTATGCAGAGTATCACACATGCATCACAAGTACTCCATCAGCTGACCTTTCTTCAACTAGGACTATGGCCTCAGGAAAGCCCACCGGGGATGAGTGTAGTGTCCCTTTCCATGTGCGATATGGCACTACAAACATCCTGATATTATACAACTGTTGATGGAGCAGCCGCTCTAAGCTCTACGAAAGAGTTAGGGCTCCTGTACTACAAGTCGGAAACAGCAGCCAGTAACTGTCAATCGGGTACCCTCAATCAGGTGTGTCGAATCACTGTGATAGTGTCTCTGCGCCTGACTAATAGGCAAAGAAGAAGTATCGAAGCCGGCGATAGACAGAGCCTATCTACTCCTTAAGCAATTTAGGTTTGCAAACCGGTAATTTGTATGAGTCACCAGCTCTAGGAAGGTTGTCATCCAAGACTGAAGAAGCCTCCCTCCTCTTTGGTTTAGTTTCAGAGTTGTCCTTCTTCTAGACGGATGATCTGGGAAGATCTACTGGGTCCGTCAGCACTAAGAGAGTTTGCTCCGCGCCTGGGGTCTAATCCAGGTATTTCTGCGACCCCGCGTGGTTAGTTAATGTTGCTGGGTTAGTTTGTAGACGTTATATATCTGCTGAATAGTTACACTCCTCAAAGTGATTTAATAATAGATTTATAAGAACTTGTGTATAAACTCATCTAAGAATGTGTCTCTTTCATCTTAAGAATGCGTCACCCTCTCAGTATTATAAATAATGAAGGTTCAGTCTTTATGATAAAAGACGGGAAATCCTCATCTCAAAAATACGTGTGTAAAAGAAAGATAATGTTTATAGAAACACTACCGGAACTGTCAAATTGTATAAATGTCAATATCTCTCATCAATCTATCTATCAATCTTTTCGATCTATATATCTAATTTCCCTCCCCATGTGTATTACATGTACCCTATCCCTCCTTATATGTACCCTGTCTCTACCATCTCTAATATGAACACTCATGGACACCTAATACATAACAATAATATTAATAATAATAACATTAATTATTATTATATTAAGAATAACATTAATCATTATTATATTATTAATAATAATAACAATGGACATTATTTCTATCATTACTATATTAATAATAATAACATTAATATTCTTATTGTTATTATTAATATAATAATAACATTAATTATTATTATTATTATTATTATTATTATTATTATTATTATTATTATTATTATTATTAATTTATCTACTGTTAGTAAACACACTGTCCATTATAAAAATTTCCCTTCGACAACAACTTGTGGTTTCCCCTGGAGTCGCGTTATTTGAGATTATCCATATATTAATACGATGGCGTGTCTGTTCTTTTGTGTGTAACGCTTTTCGGCAAATTTCATTGGGTGTAATTTACAAACACACTATTTCGTTGGTTGAGATTTAAGAACACACTATTGTATTTTTATCTTGCTTTCCAGCCTGCTGGAAAACTGCTTCTGTTGTACCAGTTTTTAAGAGTTCTGGTGTAAGAACTGACCCATTAAATTACCGCCCCATTAGGCTCTTCCCACTTTTCGCCAAAATATTATTAACCAAGTTCTAGTCCATCACCTTACAGATGCTAAACTTCTGACCGATCAACAATATGGATTTATGCAAACTCGTTCCACAGCAGATATTAACTGTAATCTTTGAGCATATATACCATTCATTTAACAAAGCAGGGGAGGATAGAGCGGTAGCTCTAGATATATCTAAGGTTTTTGATAAGGTATGGCATGAAGGTCTTCTCAGGAAAATCAGATCATGCGGTATCACTGGAAGAATCTTTAACATAATATTATCCTTCTTAGATAAGAGAAAAATCCAGGTTGTCATCGATGGTCGTACATCTAAACAATATGACATAAATGCGGGAATGTTCCAGGGTTCTATCATTGGACCTCTATTATTCCTAATATTCATTAATGACATCCCTGACAAAATTGTCTGTGAGATGGGTATATATGCTGATGACACCACTCTCTATAACCGACACGACAGGAAAACAAATGAACACGTATCTAGAGAAATGGCAAAAGCACTAGAGGATGACCTCCGATCTGCAGTGGAATGGGGACAAACATGGATGGTCCACAATCAATGCTGCTAAGACTAAACTTGTTTCCTTCAATAACTACAAGAAACTTTCTCTACCACCAATAGCAATGGTAAAAGAAACTTTATCTGAAAGTGTATCTTTTAAACTCCTCGGCATAACGTTCACAGGAAACATGAGTTGGAAAAATTACATTGAGAGCATTGTCAGAAACGCTGCGAAAAAGGTAGGTTCTCTCTACCGTGTACGAAAGTATCCTTATCTACATTCCCATGTACGGAGTATTGTTGTCATATTTTGGCTGGTGCATCTGCTACTAGTCTCTCATTCTTAGACAGGGTGAAAAAGAGAGTCGCCAACCTAATAGGTCCTGAACTGTCATCTAAGCTTCAGCCTCTGTCCCATCGACGAAATGTAGCACCCCTCTGCCTGTTCTACAAGTATTTCAATGGGTGAATGCTCTGGACGAACTGCAAGCACTTGTGCTCCTTCGATGTAAGTACCCCAACAAACCCGAGAAGCAGCAAAATTCTACCCCTCGATGTAATAGAGCCTTCTACTCAAGTAGTTTCTTCCCCAGAACCGATGGAATTTGGAATTCTTTTCCGAGTTTCTGCTTTCCCAACTGTACTGACAGGCAGAAGTACGAGTGTAACGTGAACCGACATCTTGCTGCCCAAATCCCCACATAGTACCCCGTAGCTCATGTCGCTAATATTACCCCCCTAAAGCAAAGTGGCAATGTGACTTGTTTGCGGTGAAATTGCAATAAAAAAATTTGTTTAAAAGATACGAGTTAAACGATTTGGTGAGTGTTTAATGAGATCTCAGGCATAATTTCCTCCTTCATTTAGAGTAGGGAGGAATGATAAGCTGAGGTGTTTAATTCCGGTGATGACGTCATTAATCTTCTGTTAAAAAAGATACATATAACATATTTATGATGTACTACATTGATATAAGATGTCATATTCCAAAAACTCAGATAAATGGATCAGTGAAACATTCCTAAATCACGTAAATATGTGGAAGATGTCATATTCCAAAAATCAGATAAATGGATCAGTGTAACATTCCTAAAATCACGTAAATATATCAAATAATTGTGATTTCATATTTTCATCCTTAATGTCCTCATGGCATTAACTGCAAAATCTCTTCTTAAGGAGGAGGGAGGATTAAATCATTGGAATGCTGAAACTGATACTACACTCAGAAATCTATGTTGAAGTAATGGTTGCCTTATCCAACCGTGTTAATATTTTTATGTATTAATTTCAAAAATCATGCTGAAAGAAGTTTATGATTTAAGCATTACTTTATTTCAAGTTTATTTTTAACAATGAAGTTGGGGATATGAAATCAGTCCCGGGCATAGCTGAAACCGTTTACGCATTAAACATTACTTTATTCCATGTATATTTTTAACAGTGGGCTGGGGCCATATGATGTCAGTCCCGGAAAATGCTGCAAACATGTACGTTTTAAACATTTCTTTATTGGGTGTATATTTTTAACAGTGGGGTTGGGGATCAGAATGCAGTCCCGGAAATAGCTTAAATAATTTACGATTTAAACATTACATTATTTCATGTATATTTTTACTAGTGGAGTGGGGTATATGAAGCCAATCCTCGACTTAGACATTACGTTATTACATGTATATTTTTAACAGTGCGTTTGGGGTATAAAGTCAGTCCTGGAAATAGCTGAAACAGTTTACGATTTAAACATTTGTTTATTTCATGTATATTTTAAACAGTAGGGTGGCGAATATGAAGTCTGTCCCGGAATTAGATGAGATGAATGCAAATATATACTAACAGAATACCCAGCGTCGCCTCGGATCGAATACTAGCAGGGCACGCGGCGTCATCCGGGATTGAATAAGATAGGTGAAACATATATATTAGGAGAATACCCGGAATTGATTGATGTGTTTGTAATGAAATGATCACTGCATGCAATATATCGAAGTTATTAATTTGATTAGGGGCGGGGACGATATAGTGGGTCAAAATTAGTCGGCATTCATTTTTATTAATCCAAGAAATATGGAGAATGATAATATGCGAGTTAACTGATTCATGTGTTTGTAATGAAATGATAAGGCCAGTAATACATCAAATTAAATGTTTTAGTAACAGGGGGATGATAATGTAGGTTAAAATTAGGAAAAATTATTGTCGAAATTAGTAACATAGCAAAGAATTATGAACAATGATAAATGTGCGTTAAATGTTTGGTGTGTTTGTAAAGTAAATAATCAGCCCAGACAATATATCAAAGTTGATAATTAAATAATGGAGGGGGACGATAATGTGGGTCAAAATTATGAAAAATAATTACGAAATTAGTAACATATACAAAATTATGAAAAATGACCAAATATGAGTAAATGGATTAGTGTGTTTGTAATGAAATAGTCAGCACAGGCATTATATTGTAGTATTCATTTTAATAAGGGGCGATAATGTAGGTTAAAATTATAAAAAATGATTGTCGAAATTTGTAACGTATCCAAGAATTATGAAAAATGATGTAATGTGAGTTGTTTCGTGTGTTTGTTATGAAATAATTAGCGCAGACAATATATCAAAGTTATTATTTAAGTAATGGAAGGGACGATAATGTGGGTCAAAATTATGAAAAATCATAGTCGACATAAGTAACATATCCAAGAATTATGCAAAGTAATAAAATGCGTGTTAATTGATTGGTGTGTTGATTGATTGGTGTGTTTGTAATGAAATAAACAGCTGAGGCAATATATAAAAGTTCTTATTTTAGTAAGGACGGATAAAGATTAACAAAAGGGCAAAAATAATAGTATTGTGTTTTCATTTATGCTGAACAGTTGTAGAATGTCCAGCAACAATATATTACATATGAAAGATGGCGGTGTGGAATTTCCTTAGGTGCCGATAGTTATTATTATTATTATTATTATTATTATTATTATTATTATTATTATTATTATTATTATTATTGGTTCACTAGTAGCTTCCACATAGGTTATTAAAGATATCAGTGAAAACAACCTGTTGTGTTCCCTGGGAGCTGAGTGACAACAAGTCTCACTAGACTTCCCGTACTCTCCGCCTCTTTCGATAACATTTGCAAATAAATTTGCATTATCGCAACAGCGGCTTGTTATTGTTTTTTCGTTGGCAGCAGCCATTAGTCTTCACTCTAATCTGCGTGTAAATAAGTTTCCCTAAGGTCCCAATTCTCTTCCCACTTATACAGTGTAATTCGGTACACAATCATCAGGAACAGTGGTCAGAACTAGACATATTAGTGAGACATGTTCACCTTACTGATCTGGGAAACGTGTCGGAAACGTAACCGTCTGAATGAGATATAGAGAAGTTATGTGCTATGCTGCCAGCTGCGTCTGTGTATTAGAGTACCCAAGCCAATTAGTGCGCTGGGCATGGAAGTCACTAAATATATGTTCTTGTGCACTAGTATCGAGGGAGAGTGCTGCATCTATGCTGTCAAAGACTCGGTTGATTAGGGTACAGATCTAGGTCGAGAGAGAGAGAGAGAAAGAGAGAGAGAGCAGTAGTGAAAATATTAGTTGCTAATGTTATGCTGCATGTTAGATTAAAATCACATAAAGGTCTGGTCGTCTGATTCTAGTTTTGTTTCTCTAGTCAAAATGAGGGTGTTTCGAATATATATTCTAAATCCGTGCATATGTCTGTCTGAGTCCTTTCGACAAAGTGAGACGTAACCAAGCATGTTAAAGTGGTTAGAGAGGATAGAGGAGTGTAGGTTATTTTCACTTAGCGTTAACATATCCGGGGTGTTTGTTAGGAGAAATGATTGAACATTATATTAATAAGTTCTAAACCCGCGAATATTCATGCATGCACGCCTCAAGGAAGGGAGGAAATTGGTTTTGTTGGAGTTTAAGCCTGGTTTAATCGTAATTTTTTATTGAAGTGCAATTTTATTTAATTTAAAAGTTTCAGTTTTAAGGTGAGAGGTGGTGGCCAAATTGATTGTGCAGTATACCAAACAAGCATTACCAATAGAATATCAGCACACTCCTTGTCTACAGGATTATGGCCTCGGGAAAGCCCACCAGAGATGGGTGAAGGGTCACATTCCATGAGCGACATGACATTATAAACATCTAGATATTTTACAACTGAAGATGGAGCAGCCGATCTAAACGCTACCCATAAGTTAGGCACCTGCACTATTAGTCGAAAACAGCAGCCATAAACTGTCAATCCGGTACCTTCAACTCATTAGATACAAAAAAAACAAATCAAATTACATTGGCATAAATCGTACTGAAGCGCCCCAAAGTGTCTAGTTTTAGGGTGATGCGATGTGGTAGGAGCGGAGAATATCATTCATTGCCCTAGTCAGGAAATAAGGTCGACCACTGGGTGTTTCTGTCGAGTCCCTGTGATCGCACCTCTGCGCCTGGCTAATAGGCAAAGAAGAAGTATAAAATCCGGGCGATAGACAGAGCCTATCTACTCCTTAAGCAATTCAGGTTTGAAAACCTGTAATTTGTTCGAGTCATCAGCTCCAGGAAGGTAGTCGTCCAGGACTGAAGAGGCATACCTCCTCTTTGTTTGATGCCAAGACTTATGGGGTCAGTGACACAGTTTTTCTTCTAGACGGATGACCTGAGAAGATCTACGGGTCCATCAGCATCGAGAGAGTTAACCCAACACCTGATTCCTAAATCAGGTATTTTTCCGACTCCACATGGGTAGTTAATGTTAATGGGTTAGTCGTTAAAGGTTATATATCTACTGAAAACTTACACTCCTCAAAAAACTTAAAAATGACATTACTATGCTATCCATTTCATTGTTACTGGAACAGGCGATAAGTAAAAATTACTGCAGTAGGAGTAACCAAATTTTCAACTGGCTGGTTTGAGATAGAGGGACTAATATTTAGTTAAAAACTTGTTCATATGTTTGTTAAGGAATAGGATAACATGACAAAACATAGTTAAATTGATATTAGGGTACGTACTTAACCTTTGTTATGTTCTTATAAACAGAAGTCGCAAGAGTTTAAGAGTTGCTTTCCCTAAGAATATGTATGTGAACACCCTCCATAAAGTTGAATTAATAGTTTTTATCGATATTTTATCGACATGAAACATTTCTGTTTTATCGATGATAAATCGAAGGAAATAATTGAGATAAAACTTTTTTAAAACGTCAATTGAAATTCCGGTTAGAGAGTTGGAGTCACAGGCATAAGCTTTTTCCGGAAGATCATATGTAAATCTGTAAAAAACGGATTTGAAAAATAACAATACACAGTAAACAAAAAAATAACAATACACAGTAAACAAAAAAATAACAATACACAGTAAACAAAAAAAATAACAATACACAGTAAACAAAAAAATAACAATACACAGTAAACAAAAGAAATAACAATACACAGTAAACAAAAAAAATAACAATACACAGTAAACAAAAAAAATGCCGGAAATTATTCTCTAGAGTAGATAAACTTAGGACTTTATTTAAGTAGTATACTTAATGTATACTATTACTGCAAGCTTGCCTGTATTGAAAATACTTTCTTCTTGCTTGCGAATCATACTATCTTATATAGTTAGCCTTATGTTCAAGTACATTCGAAATATAATACAGTGCAAAGAAACAGTCACTCATGAAAACGAACCTCCTAAATTAAAACCTTGAATAATTATTTAAACTCTAATGTAAATTAATACAAATTGATAATGGTTAATTATTGGATTTTAATTAATTATAAGATGAAACTTTAATGATTCAAACTAGATAGATAACGACAAACTTCCACCCATTTATATGGGAGGGGAGATTATCACCAAAAGTGTCATGAATTATTAACTTCGCACCGGACTTACTACTTAGATATAAATAAGTCACTTGTACCCATTCCCCTTCCACCTCCTCCCCTGTTTTTTTTTAATGGAGAGTAGATAATACAGTGGATGTGTTATCGGAAGCTCCAGTAACTCTCGCTTCTCCTATTTTGTCATTCAGTCCTCATTCAATGAGCGATTTTTCTGACAAAGGGTGAAGAAAAAGCTGCTTAAAGGTCGGTACTACTCGGTGACCAGTAGTCTGAGATGTCGGATATTTTTCTGTCTCTGTCTGTCCTTGTTGCCATATCACTAGTAAGGGTGCTGGAGGTAAACGTTTTGTCTGGGCTGACGTTATCCGCCTGATAGTCAGGGACCCGAACCTTGGATTAACCACTAAGGAGGCTGTCCTATCAGCAGGCGCAAAGTACTGGGACTGCTGTATTGCCATTTGGTGAGTGGATCTGGACCATGCAGTAGTCTCTGGTGGGGCCTCTCGATGCCATACTAGTGGGTAATTGTTACGGCTTTACCTTTTCGTGTGCTACAAATAAAAACAAATTTTCCTGTCTTTTTTCTCTTACTTTCCCTCTCTGTACTGCTGTAACCAAGTATGCCGACCTATTCCACAAATCCCAAAACCTCAACATGAAATATCTCCAGAATAAAAACTCGATTAAACCTAGAACCCCATCTTCCAGCGTAGACCCCTACTACCAGGTCTCCTTCTCCAATATCAGGGGTCTACGTTCCAACCTTCCAGAGGTTGAAACCCAATTACAGGAGACGAAACCGAACATATTATTTCTAAGTGAAACTGGAATAGGACCGACCACTTCCCTAGATGAGTTCATAATTAATGGATACTCAAATTTAACAGCTAAATCTGACTCCCAAGATCGCCATGGGCATGGAATATGTGCCTACATTAAGGATGGCTTCCCATGTGGCAGGGATATCTCAAGAAAAGAGCCTAATTTACCCTATATGTGCTTCAGGGTTGCACTTGCTAACACCACTGTATTTATATTTGCCCTCTATAGGCCCCACAACAGCGGAGTTACTATCTTTATGAGCATATCTGAGAAAATAGACCACATACTGTCTTCACATCCCTCGGCTAACATCCACATCTGTGGTGACTTCAACGTCCATAACGTGGAATGGCTGACCCATTCAAATAAGACAGATGATGAGGGGAGGTTTTGTCATGATTTTGCCATTGCTTATGACCTCACTCAGATTGTTCGCGAACCCACCCGTGTGCCCGATACACCCGGTCAATATGCAAGCCTCTTAGACCTTTTTCTCTCAACTTCCCCTGAGCTATGTTCATGTACCGTTCATTCTCCTCTAGGATCCTCTGACAACTCCGTCGTATCAGTTAAGATAAAAACAAAATGTAAGAAGCCCCCAGACGTACCCCTCCACCGTACTGTATACCGATACTCTATGGCTGACTGGGATAGCTTCCGTACATTCATATCTGATTTACCTCTGTACTCCATGTTTAAAAAGGAAGTGTCCTCTATAGTATCAGATCTGACCGAATGGTTAATTGTAGGCATACACCAATTCATACCATCTAAAAAATTCCAACAAAAACCTAACAGCCAGCCATGGGTCTCCCCAGAACGTGCTGCTGCTATCGCGCACAGAAATCACTTTTTTCCATAGCTACCAACGTAATAGATGCACTGAGATTAAAGCTGCTTTCAGGACTGCCAGCAACCACTGTAAAAGAGTAATAAAAAAATGCAAGATAGCTATATGCCCAGTCTGTTAAATCCAAGGTAGCTGATCAGCGGCTTGGTTCCCACTAGTTTTGGCAAATAACAAATAGGATCCTGAACAGAAGTGTGCGTTCTATCCCAACCATTATCAATGGACCAGAGGTCATCTCGTCAGCGTCAGACAAGGCCAAACTATTTGCAAAGAACTTTGCAGCTAATTCTACCCTATGTGACGAAGGCCATCAACTCCCCATATTTCCTCCTATAACACAGAATAAGCTAGGTAACATACAAATATCCGTGCATGAGGTCGCCAAGCTAATAAAAAACCTAGATTCAAGTAAAGCAACTGGCCCTGATGGCATCCCAATTATAGTGTTAAAAAAGCGTCAACCAGAACTTGCTCCCATACTTACGAAACTATTTAAGCGCTGCCTTAAGGAGAAGTGCTTTCCGACCCCCTGGAAGACCTCATCAGTTTGCCCTGTATTTAAGAATTCTGGTGATAAGTCAACTCCCTCTCAGTACAGACCAATAAGTCTTCTCTCTGTTATGAGTAAGTTGCTGGAATCAATATTAAATAGAGAAATAGTCAACCACCTCAGCAGGAATAACCTTCTTAGTGACACACAATATGGTTTCCGCTCTGCAATATCTACCGCAGATGTGCTGACGGTTATATCCCACAGGATTAGTGAATCTCTTGACAAAGGCTTCCTTTCTAGGGTAATTGCTCTTGACATATCAAAGGCCTTCCACAAGGAATGGCATAAGGGTCTACTTCACAAGATTTCCAGCTACGGTATAACTGGAAATGTTTTCTCAATCATTAAATCATTTCTCTCCGATAGGCTCATAAGAGTAGTGGTAGATGGACAAGAATCGGAGGCCTGCAATATAAATGCTGGAGTCCCTCAGGGGTCAATCCTGGGCCCAACTCTCTTCCTGATCTACATCAATGACCGACTAAACACATACTTAAATCATTCGTTGACATCTATGCTGATGACACGACCATCTACGGACACACATCAAAGGCTGTAAATGACAAAGTTCTCTCTGATTCTCTCTCCTCTGATCTCGAGCGCGTGGTTCAGTGGGGGAAGATGTGGCTAGTTACCTTTAATGCATCCAAAACCAAACTCCTATCCTTACATCATCAACGATCCCCAGCTGGCATCAATTGTGATGGATGGCTCTAGTCTGGATGAGGCCCCGTGTTTTGACAAGCTTCTGGGTTTGACCTTTACTCCTGATCTGAAATGGAACACGTACATCAAGTTTGTTGCCAAGGTCGCTGGAAAGATGGTGGGATCCTTCTACCGCTCCAGAAGATATCTCACTACTGATGCAATTCTCTATCTATATAAAAGCCAAGTACGTCCAAGGATGGAATACTGTTGCAATATCTGGGAAGGAGCTGCCAAAAACAGCCTATCATGCCTTGACAGAGTACAAAATAAACTTCGTGGTTTAGTGGGGGATACCCTGCAACCCCTCTCCCACAGAAGAGACATTGCGAGCCTATCCTTGTTGTATCGTTATTTTCATGGCAGGTGCTCGTCTGAACTCCAATCTCTGGTCCCCCCTCGCCAATCTTTCACGAAAAACACCCGTCTAGCTGAATCCACTGTGAAAAATTTCCCCCACTCTATATCTGTGCCTAAATCAAAACTCGTATTTCATAAACAAAGCTTCTTTCTTAGAACTGCACGCCTGTGGAACTCTGTTCCGTCTGCCTGCTTCCCTCCTGACTACAACTTTGATGTCTTCAAGTCTAATGTTAACAAATTCCTAATGAACCGCCCCCTTAAGTAAACACTTACTAAAATCACCTCACTAACGTAATTTACTTGCAATAACCCTTATCCCTGAGTGGCTTCCGGGCCTTGATAAGTGGTGATCACTGTGTAAAAAATAAAAAAATAAAAAAATAACAATACACAGTAAACAAAAAAATAACAATACACAGTAAACAAAAAAAATAACAATACACAGTAAACAAAAGAAATAACAATATACAGTAAACAAAAAATAACAATACACAGTAAACAAAAAAAATAATAATACACAGTAAACAAAAAAATAACAATATACAATAAACAAAAAAATAACAATACACAGTACACAAAAGAAATAACTATACACAGTAAACAAAAAAATAACAATACACAGTAAACAAAAAAATAACAATACACAGTAAACAAAAAAAAAATAACAATACACAGTAAACCAAAAAAAATAGCAATATACAGTAAACAAAAAAATAACAATACACAGTAAACAAAAAAATAACAATATACAGTAAACAAAAAAATAACAATACACAGTAAACAAAAAAATAATAATACACAGTAAACAAAAAAATAGCAATACACAGTAAACAAAAAAATAACAATACACAGTAAACAAAAAAATAACAATACACAGTAAACAAAAAAAAACAATACACAGTAAGCAACAAAAATAACAATACACAGTAAACAAAAAAAATAACAATACACAGTAAACCAAAAAAATAACAATACACAGTAAACCAAAAAAATAACAATACACAGTAAACAAAAAATAACAATACACAGTAAACAAAAAAATAACAATACACAGTAAACAAAAGAAATAACAATACACAATAAACAAAAGAAATAACAATGCACAGTAAACAAAAAAATAACAATACACAGTAAACAAAAGAAATAACAATACACAGTAAACAAAAAAATAACAATACACAGTAAACAAAAAAATAACAATACACAGTAAACAAAAAAAAATAACAATACACAGTAAACAAAAGAAAATAACAGTACACAGTAAACAAAAAAAATAACAATGCACATTAAACAAAAAAAATAACAATACACAGTAAACAAAAAAATGGAATATTGAAAGTAATTCAGTAAAGAAAAGGAAAAGAAAATTACGTTTTAAAGATTATGCAAAAGGAAACTAGTAAAGAAACGTTTTGTGATCCGATATTTTTCATCTTTGTAATTAAAACAAATGTTTGTGTTTTATTCTTTTTTATATTGATTTTTTAGCTTCTACAACTATATTATAATCGCTGCATTCATTGAAGGGTAACTACATTATCAACGATTAACAACCTGATATCAAAACTGATTGATGGAAATTTGAAAGGCTATGTTAAGCCCTGGATTTGGCATGGTTTTGGCTGTCTCAGCATCTAATACATATCCGACATATTTGTTTACCGAAAGACATTTATATCTCTTCACAATGCCATCCATTTGATCAACGCCACGCTGTACGTCTATTATATTCGTTGCTTATGTAAGGTGTCACAACGTTCATGATATTAAATAAAATATCTTTTTTAATTATTTGAAACATATTTCTGATTAATCATCATACATCCCCTATCTTGATGATATGTTTTTTTCACGTAACAGTTACGAAATAAAATGAGAAAAGAGTTGTGTTATAAAAAAGCATTTGTAACGTGATTATCTTCTGATTGCCTTAGGTTTTACTAATATTTTGACACGCACACGTGCTGTAACGAGATTGTAATAGGTTTTGTAGCGAAAGTGTTTTGTTTTACTTCTTTTTTTATAATTTCAATTCATGGTTTTTAATATAATTGAACATAATTTCGAGTCAATCTGATTTGCCGCAGAAAGAACCTCTTTCAATTTCGACAGGTTATAACTCATGGAGACCCTATTTATATTCAATCTTTCTGCGCAGTTATTTTAAACCTGATTATTCTCCTCCTGCAATATTCTTTCATAGTTCAGCGAATCTGCAAAACTTATTTTGAAGGGTTTTATTTTCCAAAGATTAACAAACCCTAAAGTTATAATTAATAAAAGTACGAATTATGAAATTTTCTGTGATAAAACAACGCGATTTATTTCAGTGTGAAGTTTGATATAAAAAAATAGATATAGCATAAAAAATAATTTAAAACGATATAAAGCACGCTACATAGAACTAAATAATTAGCTAAGACAGTTCATTTAAATACTTACCTGTAATATTTCAAAAACATAGAAATAAAAGGTTCTGATTAGAAAATATCGATGATTGATTAATTTGGCGGTGCTTTGATAAATAATTCCGATTTGTCTTCTTGCAAAATTGATTGTCTCATAATAAAATCAGCTGTTTCCTTTGACTGAAACAGTACCATTTCAAGTAGATATATTTTTTGCTAATTAGTTATCACTTATTAAGGTCTAAACACTGCAGGATAAAAGTTAATGAATACACAATTGTCACGTACACAACAGCGCTGTGCTTGTTTGTTTTGGAATTTTAGTATAATTTTAAATAAATATATTTTAAATATATTTTTCAAGTGGGATTATTTTATTCACTTGAAGTATTTGGACCTACAATTCAGTTTTCGCTAAGAATCGAAGTTGTTTTATTAAAGGAAATTCATTGATAAAAACAAACATATCCTTTGTATATTTTTATTTTTGGACTATTATCCTCGTGTTTATAGTGTTTGTTTTACGACGTTTCGGCCAACTATCACTCTGACCTTCGTCGGGCTGCTAACCGCTACGGGATAGAAATGCTTAATCTCTTAACAATGTCTTAAGTAATCACTACCTTTCATAATTGTTGTCGTTTCATTACGTTTTTGTCAAAAAATCATCTAACGAGTTTTATGTAGGTTTGAAAACTGGAACCGTAGAGATTCAACGTCTCTATACACTGCGCCATGGGACCCGAAAGGCGATCAAGGTTGGATTTTTTGCTCTTATAAGTCCAAGATTTTGGTTATCTGATCTTCCATCGTCGGGTCCGCACCGAATGGTATATATTAGTATATTAATATATTAGCTAATATATACCATTCGATACGGACCCGACAATGGAAGATCAGATAACAAATAAACGTGGATTTATAAGACCAAAAATCCAACTTTGATTGCTTTTCGGGGCCCGTGGCACAGTGAAGAGGAAGACGTTGAATATCTATAGCTTCATGTGAGCATTGTCTGAAGATAGCGGTTTCCATCTTACCCAAAGCCGGTTAGATCATTAATTGGTTTAAGTGTGACGAGATGGCAACAGCTATAGAAGTAATTACTGTAGATACAGTGAAAAGATTCAGCACTCCTATCCCGT
Source organism: Euprymna scolopes (assembly GCF_053919585.1). Classification (NCBI taxonomy): domain Eukaryota; kingdom Metazoa; phylum Mollusca; class Cephalopoda; order Sepiida; family Sepiolidae; genus Euprymna; species Euprymna scolopes. The sequence continues at coordinate 143,379,351 of NC_136491.1, forward strand.
CACGCTTAACAAACGCCGAGGAATAGTTGTCCGAAATGTCGTGAAAGAAAACTATAAAGATGAGTATAATAGTTCAGGAAAAATAAATAAAAATATACAAAGTAATCATCTTAAAATAATTCCAATAATGAAATAATATATATTTATTGTACTCATCGAAAAATATTTAGCTCACATTGACAATTTGCTTTATGGGAGACGAAATAGTACTTTCAACAAAAATATACATTCCACAAACAAAAACAAAATAATCTCTCGGTTTGTCGGCAAAAAATGCTTTCTGTTGTTTTTTTAGAAGGAAGTTTAACCTCGAAATGTAAAATTATTGATACCTTACTATATATCATTTGCTACATAAATATTGGTAAATATTTAATCAAAGATAACCGCAGCTTTCCTTGTATGCGCTTTATGAAAAATATTATCTGTCTTAATCTCACATTGTCATTGCTTATAACACTCAACATTTCAACATCATACCTACAGTTTCTTTTAAAGTTCAGTCGTACCCCCATTTACTGAGGATGTTCCCTGGCGTAAACAAACAGGAGTATGTTTTAACGAGTAGATATTCGCATTATATAAACTTCCATGATTCTATAAGCATCACAATCATCTATGACGCCTGAGCATGACACACGTTCATTCTTTTATTCATCTACCACATTCCGTACTATTAATCACTATGCGTGTAATGGACATTATCTAAACATTCATTGAATATTTATGTATGTATATCTAAAAGTGCAATAATTATTTTTCTTTTATCACTTGCTGTCCGAGTGTACGTTCCTTATGTGATTTTATCCCAAGAAATATTAATGAAAATTATGCCAATGGCATGACCGGTAATGAAATAGATACAGTCTTTATGAGCACTTCAAATGGTCTGTAAAGGTGGGACTTTATCAATAAAGGATCATTTGCCTCCCCTTGATCTTGTAGCATAAACAATATATTAACAAAATATTAACAATAAATTTGCATGATACGAAACGCAGGTACACGCATACGTATATATATATATATATATATATATATATATATATATATATATATATATATATATATATATATATAATTATATATATGTGTGTGTGTGTGTGTGTATGTGTGTATGATTTGGCTTTCAAGCGCAGCTGATGCGTATTTTTTTTATCCAATTAAATCAACTCTTCTATAACGGATATCACACCGCTCTCTCTCTCTCTCACACACACACACACATATATATATATATATATATATATATATAATGAAACCAAATAAAAAAAAATACGCAGAAGACGCGCTTGAAGGCTAAATCACAACGCAATATTACGAAAATAAACAAAAAATTTACTTATTTGAAATTCCTAATTTAAATAAAATTCGGAGTCAAACTCCTTCTTCAGTATTTTGTACATATTTTATCTTTTTTTCTTTCTTTTTCTTTCTTGCCATGTTGCAAGGTTGGAGAAACAAAAGTCTCTCAGCGGTTGTATTTTGAAATGCCGGAACGGTACTGTGGCTACGTGAGATTAACGTCAGTAGTGTTCCGTTGCAAAAGCGTTTAATTAATTTGAATAAATTAAATACGCACCAGGTGCGCTTGCAAGTCAAATCACAATACAATCTTTCGAAGAAAATGAATATACTTATTTGAAATTCATAATTTTAATATATCTCGGAGTCAAACTCCATTCTCATTATTTTGTACAAATTTTTCTCTTTTTTTTTTTTTCTTTTGCTTTTTTTTTCTTGGAATGTTGTAATGTTGAAGAATGAAAAGTCAGTCAAGATCAACACATTATCTCTCAGCCGTTGTATTTTTAAATGCCGAAACGGTACATTGGCTACGCGAGATTAACTCACACCCTTGACGTTAAACTCGCGTAGCCAATGTACCCTTCCGGCATTTCAAAATGCAACCGCTGAGAGACAACTTTCCAATCTTTAATGACTTTTCTTTTTCCAACTTGTCTGTCGCAATTCACTAGTAGTGTGTCGGGTAGTTATCGGAGTATTGTTCCAGAAGGTGTCGGGTCATATCGACAGAGTTGTTTGGGATCGTGCCGGGTCGTATCGATGGAATTGTTCGGGATCGTGTCGTGTAAGGTCGACAGTATTGTTCGTAGATGAACGTGCGTGATTTACGTTACGCGTTCAGTTGACTAAACAATTTTCGGAGTCGGACTGCCGCGTGTGAAAACAATACATACACACAACCACACATACACACATGTATATATAAATAAATAAATAAATAAATATATATGTATATATATAAAACTACTTCCTTTACTCACATAAAATTAATATACGAAAGTATAATTTTATTCGTGAAACTTAAGTATTTACTTATATATATATATATATATATATATATATATATATATATATATATATATATATATATATATACTTGTTTATTGTTATATAAACATGTTTACATCCCGCTGCTACAAACAGCCATTTCTTTCAATCAAACAACAGATATCATCAGGCAGCGACTTGATTGTAGACGTATGTTTAAACTGCGTTGATAGTACTCGTGGACGTATGTGAGATGATATATATGTTGGTTGCTTACATTCGCTGTCACTTTTGACATGTACGCTTTTAACGCTAAGATTGTGTTTTTTGTTTGTGTTGTTGTAATAACGTGTCTCGTCATTGTAATGTATAATTGTCCATGAATTAGTTGACACGCATATCTTTTTCTCTTTTTCTCTATTCTCTTAACATTTTAAACTTCCCTTCCTATAAATTCTTATTTTCACTCTTTCTCTCTTTAACTATATTTCATCATTCTTTCTTTTCTCTTCTAGTCCTTGTTTTCTTTATAATAACCCTTTATATCGGTTTTTTTTCTATTCTTCTCCATATTTTTTCTCCTCCTCATCATTCTCTCTCCATTATATTTTTTATTAGTATTCTTTAGATTGCCCCTCCCTCTTTACATAATTAAAGTTCTGTGTTTTAAGGTTTTTTTAACTCCAACCTTTAAAGAGTTCCTACCTAATAACAAAAAAATCCATTATTCATTGAACATTTGAATAGTCAAGTCGCTGCCTGATGATATATGTTGTTTGATTGAAACAAATGGCTGTTTGTAGCAGCGGGATGTAAACATGTTTATATAACAATAAACAAGTATTATCAGCTCTTTTTATTGAGCACTATCTAACAACCTCGTTGAATTCACTAGTCTATTACTTTTGAATAAAAAAACCCGAGTATATATATATATATATTGTGTGTGTGTGTGTGTGTGTGTGTGTGTGTGAGTGTACTTAATTGAGTCCTTCTCTCTTCCTTGGTAGAAGAGAGACATGTTCCTGAATTTATTTTTCAAAGGTCCAATATAATGCGTAATCGTATTTTTCCATCTCGGTTTACACACGGCTTATTGATAACGGTATTTAAATCCCAATTATGTTGTGAGCTAAATCTGAAGTATATTGAGTACCGTGATAATTAGCACCTATCAAAAATTTAGTTTTATTTAACTACATTTTGTATAGGCACGAGCAGGATTCACATTCAAGCGCGTGGAAATTAAGAACGTGAATAATTAAATGCATAGATATATGAAAATTAGCGTTGGACAAAAGCAAGTTGTTTTTTCGGGAAAACAGTTACGTTAATGTTTATTTGAAAATCATTTTTGTTTAAAGTAAAATGTTTTCATTGTTTTTTTATAATATATATATATATATATATATATATATATAAGAATTGTATAAATACATATACAATATATATATATATATATATATATATATATATATACAAGGATTGTATAAATCAACTGATTTAAAGGAATAAACTATAAGATTGTCAACATCATGAATTTTTTAATATATATTTTGTCATTTATTCCATATATTGCTCTGTAATCACATTGAGCTTCTTATATAAGGAGTGATATATAATAAGTAGAATATATTTCTACAGAAATATATATATAAATATATATATATATATATATATACACATGCACACACATATATACATATATATGTTTGTGTGTGCTATATATATAATTATATATATATAAACACACACACACGTATATACACACACATATATATATATATATATTTGTGTGTGCCATATATATATATATATTTGTGTGTGCCATATATATAATTACATATATATATATATATATATATATATATATATATTATGTGCGTGTATGAGTTTGAAGTCCTTAACAGTTTCATAGAAAAGACAACACGTACTTTTGAGGAAGAAAAGCATTGTTCAACTGTTGAGCTGATTTGTTGGGAGGGGAGATCTCAGTTACACTCCTTAACTATGGCAAACGAATATAAATGGGAAATTTAGAGACCGCTTTTCTTTAATTTTTGATGATATTAGTTGTATTTATTTTTTTTTTTTTTTTTGTTTTTTTTTCTATGACGTACAGTAGCACATGAAGAGGATGGCCATTACTGCATAAAATGAGGGTTGTCGTTCTCCATTCTTCAACCAATTTTGTGTTGGAACAGATCATAGAGACATGATGTGTAAGGGTCCAAATTAAATAAACCATACGTATATCAGGGCAAAATGAATCCCAGCTTATATACAATCGTGTAAACATGGATTTTCGGTTTATTGATCTAAGAAGTTTTTGTTACCAGTAGATCGAGGAAAGGTCTTTTTGGAAGAAGAAGAAGAAGAAGAAGAAGTGTTCTTTGGGTTTAACAGTGATTAGCCTCTAGAATATTCAAGCATTGTACATAATTCATAATGTAGCTTTATTTTGAAGTATAAATTGTTTACTCGCTTTTTATACTCTTCTAATACATCATAACGTTGCTTTATTTTTAGTATACATAAATCCCCTTGTTATTTTTCCCTTTTAATTATAAACAAAATCCCGTGATGCAAGTCTTTAAGCGTGGGAGAGAAACCGGTCAGCTTGCCCCGTGTTATTCTTCTCTTTTAAACATGAACATAAAAAAAATGATTTCTATTCTGGTTGCAATATGGAAATTCTGTGCCGCACAAAAAGCAGGAATTGTTTAGTGTCCATGAGGTAGCGATTCAGCAAATGCAGTAAAAGAGTGGCTTCGTGACTGGGTTCGAACCCAATAACCAGCAGGAATTGTTACAATGCACCGATGACATGTTTAAGCATAAAACAATAGTATTTGCAGTTATAAACGAGTACGTATTATTTAATAATTAACCAGCCTCTTTAAGAATATTATTTCATAATTATCCAACCCCTTTTAGAATCACTGTGAGCGGAATTATAACTAAGGCAGTTAATTAGCATCTATGGAATGTTCACGACTTCCGTTCGTACTCTTGATGTTCATTGTACTCACCAGAATTCGGCGTTCAATAATTCTAAATTCCCTTCATTCCCGTGGTATTTTTGTAACGGCCGTCCGATAGAGGTTCGGCAAATCGAGTAAAAGATAGCTTCGAGGTTGGGTTCGAATCTCCTGACCATCAGGAACTGCTACCCTACACCGATTATTTCATAAGCATGAAACACTGGTGTGTGTAGGTAACATAGAATAAGTATTATACACACACACACACACATATATATATATATATATGTGTGTGTGTGTGTGTGTGTTCACTAACTACGCAGCGCCAATACGACACTGACGGGTTACAGGACCAGTAATATAAACAGTTTGAAGGAGAGACATTTTATTCGCATTTGTTTCCTAAATGAACGTTTCAAATATAAATGTAAAAACGAATGACATGAAAAACACTATTAAGAATTGGATTCTACATTTTCTACATTCTACTGATGATAATGCAGCAGAATCAGCAGGATACTCTTCTTCAAGCTCTGCTGGGGGTCAAGACGATCAATTATATATAAATAAAACAGTATATGTACGTGTGCGTATGTGTGTGTATAAATCTAACAGGTAAACTCTTAAACTACTGATCACATTACACTGAACTTCTCAGAAAATAATATTCATGCACCAAGGGTTGTTTATAGCGAGTAATAGCTTTGTTGACATACATGTATATCGCATGCAGTCATCGGCAAATCTGCATTCAAATTATCCATTAACCACTAGCCGACATTTTGTCGTTCATGCGCATGCGCAAATTATCTTCATTCCTTCAAGTTGTGTACTTAATACAGAAAACAACATAAGGCTGAAAGACTAGATATTTTGATTTCAATTCTAGCTGATGACAAAAACTCAATTATTTTTTATATCTTTGTATTAAGAAAAAGAAAAATGAAATAATACGTAAATTTTATTCGCATGTTTTAATTTGTAAATACGAATACACGCTTATATCTTTTTTTAACGATCACATATTTACTTTATTTCATATATATTTATAAGACGGAGGGGGTAGAAAATGACATACAAAATACGGATCGTGCTGAAATAATAACGTTATTATTTAGAAAGCCATTCTTAATATGTGGAGGAGAAGGTATTTTTAAATTCTTCAGTACTTTCATCTAATAATTTATTAAATAAGAAACTGACATGCGGAATAGGACCGTGCTGAACAGAACCAACATTACACTGCAATCAACAGAATTACAACAGAAACATTACAGGAATTACATTATCCCTGTTCATATATTACTCATTTACTACGTTGTATCGATAACTGTGCGTGTGGTTTATTGAGTTCTTTATACTTACGGGTATAATAATAATGTTTATTATGCACTTTGTGACTGTGTGTGTTCTATACACACGCTTTTTGGCGAATATGTCTGTAATATGAAGAGCGATTTTTTTTAATGCGTGTGTCTTGTAGAAAATGTTCCCAATGTCTGCGTGTGTATATACAAGACGACGTAAGAGACTATCTCCAGCATAGTGTGCGCTCTCGATTAATGTATATGTGGCGTGGATGCCGCTCCCTAATTTACGCGAACATGGTGAATTATTTAATTTCCACCTTTTTCTTCGAGAGGAAATTAAGCCAGAACGGCAATTGGTCGTCGGATTTATTCGCTGACTTGACGGGCCACGGGCGCCATATTTATTACAGGGTGGGCGGTAAAAGGAGTGCTCGACCTTCAGAAACCTTATCTGGAGATGTGTTGACTTTTAGGTTGATGGGAGAGAATGAAAGGTCACAAGGTTGAATGAGCAGGACTGGGAGACCGAGCAGAAGGAAAGAGAACTAGGGAGTGATGAAAAATGAATTTACGATCCATAACAACTTAAGGAAAGAGGGGAAAAAAGAGGAGACACGTGAAGTAGAAAAATACGAAAAATGAGAAAGGAAAGTGAACGAAATCCGAAATGATAAAAAAAAACCGCAATGATTAAAAAAACAAAAAAAAAACAAGAAAACTTTAAACTAAAAAATACAGGGAAGTGAAAATGTGCAGAAGAAAATGAGTAATAAATGAAACGACAAAGAAAAATACCTTGAAAGAAGGAAGAGAACGAAATTAGTGGTAATAGGGACTGGATGATTAAAATAAAAGTAGCAGAAATAAATGCTACTTCTGCGTGGCAGAACTGCGATTTATACAAAGTGACTAGGGTGACCCCGGCAGATAACGAGATTAACTGGAAACAGCCGATCGTTATGAGATGCAATGTACGCTTAGAACGATCACAATAGTAAAAACGAATAACTAATGGGAAAGCTATAAAAATTCTCTGTTAGCTTAACCCAATAAGAAAATAACCAGTCTATCTCTATCTCTCTCTCTCTCTCTCTCTCTCTCTCTCTCTCTCTCTATATATATATATATATATATATATATATATATATATATATATATATTGAAAAAAAAACTTAAATCTATAATATAAATCTTACCTGTCTGTTTAAATGTGTGTATGTATGTATGTATGTATGCATGATGTATGTATGTATGCCTGCTTAAAACTTTCAGCAGAGGCGACGCATTTTCACAAGATCGGTGTTTTTTTTTTTAAAAGTCCGACCTTTCGAACGACAAATATAAAATATTGGCTGAAAATATTTATTCCTTCACCCATAACTTGCACTTTTCTACAGAGAGGAGTCGCTTTTTTCGCCAATGTTTTCCAAAGCCATTTCTTCTTTTCGATTGACTAGCGTTAATTTAAACATTCGCTACTTCCGGTTTGGCGATGGGCGCAACAGGAAAAACGTCACGTTTTTTCCCCCCGTTGTTTTTCTCTTTCGCGGTACGGGTTCGATCCCGCCTGCTTACTACCACTATTTTTTACTCAACACAGACCTCCAAACACGCGGGCAACGCCGGGCACCCAGACTAGTTAAAAATATAAGGGAATTATTCAGAAAGCCGTGAAATGAAATGCAAAGATGATAGTGTTATTAATTTATCGTTGTTGGAAAGAAAGGAAACATTTTCTAACTTGTAGCTGATCCCTACCTCAACCACCAACCCGTAGCATAAAAACATTTCTGAAAAAGAATTGTTTTTCTTACAACATTTCCTCCCTGTTTGCATATGCCTTCACACACACACACACACACACACACACACACACACACACACACACACACACACACACACACATACACACACATACGCGCGCGCTAACTCTGCAAAAAACTTTCATTCTTACGGTTTTATTACAATTTTTTTGGTCAAAACTAAAGAAAAATACAATCGAAATAAAACCAAAGTTATCAAAAAAAAATTCTTACAGACAAAGAAATAAATATTTCTTCATTAGACTTACGATAGATTCATTTATTTTTTTGTATTAATTTTATTTTCATGTTTCTGTTTATCATTTGCTCGTAGTAGTTTAACAGTTTGTGAAGGCTCGGCTGGCCGTGTCTAGTTATTCCCCTCATCTGCCTGACACACCTTAGTAACTCCATGGCAGTCGCTGGCCAGTAAATGCAGAAGTACCAAGGAGATGATTATTTGAAGAATATGAAACAACGAAAAACATAAAATAAGAGGAAACTGATTAAAAAACAAAAGGTAGATTTACAGTTGCCAAATGGCAAAGAAAAATGTACAAAGAAAAATATAAATGTGGAGTAATAAATAAAAAAAGAAACATTAAATAGAACGCAAAAAAGAAAGGATAAAAGTAAGAAGAAAGGCACATAATCGAGAACGGAATTTTAGATCAGAAGCAATAGCAAGAAAGGCAAGGTTTAAATGAAATAAGAATGCAAACTGAGGAGGAAAAATGATTTTTTTTAATCTAAAGTAAAAAAACAAACCATGTTAACTCCTTTCAACAGACCTGTTTACAAATATAGCTGCTTCCACTGCATGAACCCTTAATTAGCCTCTCCTCCAGTAATAACAAAATAGCAATGCCCTGTAATCACTTTGAGGAGTATATTTTTTCAGTTGATATATAACCCTTTTAAACTAACCCTTTAACATAAACCACAATCGCGGGGGCGCATAAATACCTGGATTAGGACCCAGGCGCGGGGAAAACCCTCTAGGTGCTAATGGACCGGTAGATCTTCCCAGATCATCCGTCTAGAAGAAGCAAAACTCTGAAGCTAAACCTAAGAGGAGGAAGGCCTCTCCAGTCTTGGATGACAACCTTTTTAGAGCTGGTGACTCAAACAAATTACCGGTCCGCAAACATAAACTGCTTAAGGAGTAGATAGGCACTGTCTATCGCCCGACTCCCATACTCCTTCTTTGCCTATTAGCTAGGCGTAGAGGTCGAATCACAGGGAGTCGACAGACCTTCAGTGGTTGATCTTGTTTCCTGACTAGGGAAATGAACGCCGTTTTCCCCACTCCCGACGCATCCTATCCCCTAAACTGGGCCCTTGGGAGTGCTTGAATGCCATAATGCCAGTACAAGTAGATTGGGTTGACCATCGGCTGATGGGTTGAGGGTGCCGGATAAAGAGTTCCTGTCTGCTGCTCCCGACTGGTAGTATAGGAGCCCTAACTCTTTGGTAGCGCTTAGAGTGGTTGCTCCATCAACAGTTGTATATCGGGTTGTTTGTAGTGCCATGTCGTGCATGGAAAGGGACCCTACACTCATCCCCAGTGGGCTATCCCGAGACCACAATCCTTGTAGATGGCAGGACAACTGATGGTCTGCTTGTGTTGCATGTCTGGTATTCTGCATACCCACTTGTTCAGCACCCCTTACCTAAACTGAAACTCTAAAAAATGACAGTACAATCAAGAATTACGCTAAAACCAGGCCCAAACTCAAACAAAACCAACCTGGCTTCTCCCTTGAGGCTTGCATTTACGAACATAATTTAAATGATGTCGAAGCATTTCTCCTAACAAAAATCCCGGATATTTTATCACTAAATGAGACTAACCTACACTCCTCCATCCCTTCTAACTGCTTTAACATGCCTGGCTATCTCCCACTCTGCCGTAAGGACTCTGACGGACATATGCACGGACTTGGAGTCTACATTCGTAACACCCTCGCCTTTAGAGAAACAAACCTAGAATTGGACGATCAAGCCTTTATGTGGTTTAGACTAAACATACAACATAACATTAGCTACTTTCATTTTCTCTACCGCTCTCCCTCGACGCAGGATTGCACCATAATTAACAAAGTCTCTGACAGCATAGACACAGCACTCTCCCTCGACACTAGCGCACAAGTACATGTATTTGGTGACTTTAATGTCCACCACAAAAGCTGGCTTGGATTCTCTACTTACACAGATGCAGCGAGTAGCACAACACATAGCTTATCTATATCTTCACATAGTTTCACTCCCTATCACAAATTGTTACATTTCCAACCCGTTTCCCTGACCAGCAAGAACAACACGCATCACTTCTAGATCTGTTTCTGACCACAGTTCCCGAGGATTGTATAACAAATTTTGACAGCCCACTCGGGAATGCCGATCATGCAGTGATAATGGTCGAAATCGTCCTAAACTCTAGACCCAAAACTGAAGAGCCAATGCTCAAAACAACGAGATAATAAAAATAAATAAATAAAAAACGAACTGTAAGCAGAACAATGTTTTGTTAATAAAAAAAAAAGGCCAATGGTATTCCATGCTTCCTCTTTGTGTCCTTGTCGGTACAAACATGCAGATATTCAAACGTAATATAAACAAATAGCGCGCCGTACATCTGTTTATTTAATTTAGGGTTAGGCTTAGAACGCTCCATAAAAACTGGCCCTGACTTGCATCACCCTCCTTACATCTCTGTGACAAGTAAAAAAAATAATAAATGAAAATGAAAGAAGATCGAAAGAAAAATATTAAATTAGAATACGAAAGAAATGCAAAATTCGAAAACAATAACGATAAATAGGCGATAATTTTATTTTTTATTACTTACTTGCCGCTCCACATGGACAGAAACAGAAATAAGGTCGATTTTTAATGTGAGAGAAATCCAGCCCGTCAAAGTAGGGACACCGTGGATTGAAACAAAAATAAAAATGTCCTCAGTTTATATGGATTTCCCATTCATAAACAAAGTACAGAAAACTGTAGAATTATTAAAATAGAGACTACACTTTATTCCAAACCCAGTTAAAATGGACGACTCGCGCCCTAAAGAAACACACTGTTTCTACAAACTGACCTTTACATCTTACCTAAAATGGAATACCTACATCAGATCCGTTGTAGAAATCACTGGGAAAATGGTGAGATCTTTCCTCTACCCCAGAAAGTATCTCAAGAGTCAAATACGTCCTAAGATTGAGTAATGTTTCCTCACCTGAGGTATACAATTCTTAAGAGTATCCTTTCCTGACGTCATAAGGTGCAAAACCGTCTATGAAAATTTAGTGAGCGAGTATTATTTCACCCGTTTACTTTTTCTTTCTCAAAGATGAGACATCACGAGTCTGTCCCTGCTCTATCATTACTTATATAGTAGTGCTCGGTTGAGCTCCAATCTATGAACCCTTCCTGTAAAACGTTCGTAAAAAATACTCGCCTGATGCAACAACTGCGAACAACTTCCCTCACATTCTATCGCTTCCTATAACAAAGCAAGAATTTCATGAGCAGCGTTTCTTTCCCTGGTATTCTCTGTCCAACTTAAATTAATTCCCATGGAACCGTCCGCTACAATAAAGTCTACTCTACCCAAGTTTCACCATAACTGATCAGGTGTCTCACCATCTACTTCATTACTCTAAACCTTTATACCAGAGTGACTTCCCGGCCTTGATAAAGGTGACATCCTAACTAAAAAAGACAGAAAGTTTGTTTTGACATGCAATTTACTTATATAAAATAGATTACTTAGGAACAAATTTATCTTTATTTTCGGTCGATTATTTTTATGATCTTTCTTCTGATTATTTTCCTCGTAAATATTAATATTTATAGCTTGTTCTCAGCCAATTTCCCCTCCGACCTGCTTTAAGCGTATTGCTTTTTTAGTGCAATCTGTTTTTGTTTTTTTTTTCTAATTAAATATGATTGCATTATCATGATAATTCGAACGACTATTCTAATAGTAAATGTCATTTTCACGTTTTGGCCGATTTAACCATCGACCTTCTTAAACTTCGTCTTGTCGAACTCGCGAATCTTCATCTCGACGTCGGGATGTCTGGACTGAAGTCTTTATGCAAACCACGAGGGCTACAGTGTTCTAGTTCTGCCAGTCTTAAGTTATCTTATCCATATTCTTAGTATTAAGCTGTACTGGGATATGAATCTAAAACCTTTAAAATGCTGTAACTTTGAAATGGTTACGATCTAGCACTTTATCAGTTGTGCTAAAGAGAAAAATTATATAAGATTGTTGTTTATTATTTGTAAAAGGTTTGTGTTTACGTGTGAGACATACAGGTATGTTACAAAATGAAAGCAGGCAGTTTGGTCTGGGATTGGGGGATTAGTGTTTCAGAGAATGACCCCACTAGGTAAACGGATGTTTATCACGTTATATTTAGAGAAATGAAATGCTATCTCTTTTTCTGTTAACACGCGATCGAAATAGATGCATAAATATACGTTTTGTATTGGAAAAAGACTGTGTTGATTCTAATGGTGCTTATCTCGATCAATAAACGAGTGCTTGAGCCGAAATATGTTCATTTGAAGTTAAGAGTGAAAACTCGAAAGAACTTCCATTGTTAACCTGATATTTGCATATTAAATACCTTCATCCTAAATATTTCAATTTTTTGAAAATATAAATTTAAATAGAATAAAAGTAAACAATTGTAAATATCTGTAAGTATTAAAAGAACTGTCGACCATGTTGATTAAATTCTCAAACTAAAAACGGATTAGGACTCAACGCAGAACTCATTTAAGTTAACGACACGCATACATAACTGACGCACATTCAAACCTTACAACGTTTATGCCTCCATTCGATTTAGTTATTTTTATGAGTTTCACAATGATAATGAAATTCTTAAAACCAACAGTTACACATGATCTCCATTAAACATTCATATTAACTTTACATCGAATATCCAACAGCAACAGATATACAAAAACGTCCATACATAATGCGATAACTGTTCTGAATTTAAATTTGAAGAAGAGATTTACCCCAAATATTCTCTATTTTATACATGTAAGAGAGCACAATTAAATCTACGACTAATGCTGAAGTAAGGCTTTGTGATAGTTTGTGATCTCAAAAGTTGTTCTATATTTTCCATGCGTAATTTGTTATTTGATTTAGATGCCATATTAGCATCAGAGGCCTGCGTTTATTATATATCTACAGGGAATGCAAATACTCTGTTTTATATACAACCTCCTCTAATAATCTACCGCGTTTTACAGAAGGTTTTCTACATGGTAGTCACCACTTATCAAGACCCGGAAACATCTCGGGGATAAGGGTTAGTGCATGTACAGTAATCAATGGAATAATATCGTAGTAATCGTTAGTTATGAGGATTTGATAAAGTGTCTTACTTAAGGGGCGATTTATCAGGAATTTGTTTATGTTGGACTTGTAGACATCTAAGTTGTAGTCAGGTGGGAAACAGGAAAACGGAAGAGAGTTCCACAGGCGTGCAGTTCTAAGAAAGAAGCTTTGTTCATGGAATATACGTTTTGATTTAGGCACAGATAAAGAGTTGGGAAAATTATTGACAGTGGTTTCAGCTAGACGGGTATTTTTCGTGAAATATTGGCGAGAGGGACAGAGCGTGGAGCTCAGACGAGCACTTCCCATGGAAATAACGATAAAACAAATACAGGCTCGCAACGTCTCTTCTGAAACTATAACAAAATGAAAATGTCTCATCGAACTATGTTGAAGGATTCATTTCCTAATTCATTTCAGAGAGTGTGCGATTGTCTTACTTGCTATTTGCTTTCCGGTTTTTTAATCCTTTAAAAGATTGCATGTTTTTACTCGCGTTATAAGATGCACATTATTACCAGTCCATCTACCTTTCTTTATATATTTACGTATATATACACATACACATATATATACATACGTACACACACACATATATATATGTCTATGTATTTATGTGAAAATATGTATTTTTTCAATTATATTTCACCTTTTATTTATACCGAGCCTTTACTTTATATGTCTATAATACCAAGCTGAACGTCTGTGTGTGTGTGTGGGTGTGTGTGTCTGGCCACGAATAGGCTCCTATATGGTTGACTATTTAAAAAAAAACTGATTACATATAATGATAGAAGATGTATCGAGGATCAGGAATGGGCATGTTTGATCTGGCGGAACGGTGGTTCATAAAAATTGTGGGGTTTGCGTTCACGCTGCCCCCCCCAAAGTATGAAAATAAAAAATGAAAAAAAAAGTTTACAAGGGTTTTGATATAGATGTATATAAGAATACTTTGATAAATGTGTTTCACCTTAAATATGGATAGTATAATAAAATTGTGAGGTCTGCGTTCGCGCCTGTACCCCATGGAAATATGGCACACACTTTAACAAAGACTTTTCATATCTATTTGCGTAAGTATACTTTGATAATTATGTTTCAGTTTGAAGAAATATGGCATAATAAAATTATTGGGTGTTCGTTCGCGCCTGACCTCCATAGAAATGTAAATATGTCAAAAAGTTTAACAATGTTTTTTAAAAGAAGTGAGGGTCTACAATATCACATTAACTTGTCATAATCTTTCCATAACCTATCATACTTTCATCAATCACAGTCCATTTTCTGTAGGCTGTTTTTGAACCCAGTCAACGACGGGTACTTCTGCTAGCACACACATATATATATATATATATATATATATATATATATATATATATATATATATATATATATATATATATAACTATTTCATTTATTCACATAAATTTACTGACGAATCCTATAGCTGGATGAAACGCAGAATATTCAGTGTAGCTTAATCGCCATATATATTTTATAAATTACTATATATATATATATATATATATATATATATATATATATATATATATATATTATAAATACACTAAGCTTCAAAGAAGAAAAGGAAAAGAAAACAACAACAATTGCCCCCGGCGAGCATCGTATGCACCGATAGAAAGAGCTTGAGAAAAATATGGTCGGACAAGAACTTTTTTGCAGCCTGCCAAAATTAAAAATATCCAGGAAGATCGAAAAAAGTAATAACTATGTCTTGTTCAATCGAACGTGTCTAAATAATGACTTATTGTCAATATATATATATATACACATATATATACACACACACACACACGCACATATATATATATATATATATATATATATATATATATATATATATATATATATATACGCGTGTGTGTAGTATACAAATAAACACACACTGGTCTTGATTATAGAGCGGAGATTACCTCTTCGATGATAAATGCTAATATTTACCCGAAAGGCGATCATAATTCTTTCTTGATCTGGAAGCGCACATTGTTAATCGCATATGCAGTTCTCGAGATAAGATAACAGAAAATGAGTCTGTAAAGCTTGAACAACTGAAGAGCACAGCTGGCACTATTGATTTTGCCGACAAAGCGGTTTCCCATGAGGGCATATTCAGAGATGACAAAGAAAATGTTGAAATTCACTTACAAATGTAGTCATGTCCATTGTAGTCAACGAAATTGCTATGAAACTTTGAATAACTTGTCATCAAGTACCTAGTTATTTGGCTAGGTACTTCGTTCGCAGTAGAAAGCTTTCATAGACGACGGCCTTGTGCCAGGCGGCTGCAGGTGCAAATGACAACAAACAATATAACGTTCGAGTAGGATATGAACATAAAATCACAAATTGAAGTAACGAAATATTGAATATATTTAAAGATCCATTGATCACACTTCGATATACACTTGTAAAAAAAGAAAAAGGTCAAAATTAGAATCAAACTGTTTGCAATTGCTTAACAGATCGTTGACATTAACAGTTGCATCTTTTAGCTAATTGATGGACTCAAGCACACAATAAAATATGTACCAATAATCTTGCATATTAGACACTTAGAACGAGTATATATGCATGCAGTAATATTTTTAAATTGAAAACAATGTTTCAATTCAGGAGAATTTTCGATGGGTGGTCCTAAAGACGAAGAAGCGATTTTTCGATAAGGAGCTAATCTGTATAAATCTTAGAGATATAAATGAGTTACCGATGAGTAGTTAATCTGTATAAATCCTGGAAATGAAAAAAGTGTGTGTTATGTAGCTAATCTGTATACGTCCTCGAGTTGAAAAAGAGTTTTCTAAATGTAGCTAATTTTCATAAGTCCTGAAGATGAAAAAGAGTGTGCGGTAGGTAGCTAATCTGTATAAGTCCTGGAGATGAAAAAGATTTTTCGGTGGGTAGCTAATCTGTATAAGTCCTGGAGTTTGTTGGGTAGCTGATTTGTATAAGTCTTGAAAATCAATTTTTTGCAGATGAAAAGGAAAGATATTTCTTGTGTAGACACAAACTGTTATGTGCGATAATTCTAAAAGAATAATGTAATATTCGATGCCGGCTTCTTATTTGTTGCTCTATTTGATTGGTCTGTATATATCGCCAGGGTCTATTAGTAGAACCTTTCAATTTGTTTTAACCACACCCTCCACTTATATATACTTTCGGCCAACCTCAGCAAGATGTGATACAAGGTCGAAAAGGGGAAGATAAAGCCAGTGCCTCTGAAGAAGGAGCATTCTGGCTTAGTAAAAATTACGTGGGGCTTATCATTTGCATTCCCCGTTAGAAGCGCCTCAGGCAACAAACAATAAACTCTACGGAAAAAGGTGGTGTAATCGGGTGGCAAAACCTGAGAGGGTGGGCCTTCAAATGGCATACCTAACTCCGACAGGTACTGAGCCAATTCCTGGTTCCGCATATGTCGGGCTGATTGTCAAGAACGGGTTCTTGACTGGTACTTTCTACCACGGTTACCAGCAACTGAAGCAGAAAGGAAAACCATCCTCCACATTTTCTATTATTTCAAAAACGGTACCGGATATAACGGTTCTCGTTAAATCATCGAGGTTAAGCGACGTGGATCCCTGCCAGTACCGGATGAGTAACCGTTTGGGAATGCTATGAGTTGTATAGCACTATTCCATGAACGGATATATATGCGGCTGTGGACCGCTTGTGAATTTCATATTGCTGAATAAGGGAGCCATCATAGTTCGATCCGAACTGATAACACACTAGGTATTGTCGGTTCATTTTCTATCTTTTCGATTTTCGCGACCGGTTTATTAGAGCAATACTACACCTGTCTTATTTTCATTTCTCCTGATAACTCTATTTAATATCTTGGCAATATACTTGCAAACATGGCGCATGAATCGTAAATTAAAAATAGTCCGTCGGCGTTGGTGTTAACTTTATTTAAAACATTCTCTGCCTGCACTGACCAATCGAAAATGATCAGGATCACTCCATACGTGATTCGAGTTAGAATTTAAACCACATGATGCACTTTCTTTGTCAGCATAAGGGAATTCTACAATTACGCGGTTTATAATTACAAGTGGTTGTTTTCAAATCCAAACGTAGTGTAACTGGATATGTAAAGAAACTGCTTCTTTTCTGCCTTTACTAATGGGAGATATGGGAATATGTTTTCATCTTCTTAGAGCTTGTGTTCATAGAAACGGATATACTTTCACTTTTACTTAAATGTTAACATTTCAAATTACATCATATTTCCTACATCTTTCTTTGCTTTGTTATTTTCATTAAATGTTATAACGCTTACCCCCCCCTCTCGGGATGATTCTGCTCTCTCTAATTCAGTTTCTCACGCCTTTACTCTTTCTCTTTCTCTCTCTCTCAGTTTTTTAAATCTTTTCCTGCATTTGTGTGTGTTTAGAAACAACAGAAATAGATAACTGGAAAGACACACTAAAAAAATTGTAATAACCCATTATAAAGAAGCTGCACTGTCATCAATAACAGTTATAGTATTTAATCCGTAGTCGGAGAGAAATAAAACGACCAAAATTGAATGAGACAATCCGAGAGGGAGAAAGAGAGAGAGGGTCGTGGAGAAAAATAGAAAAAGAAGGAGATCTAAAGCGGTAGCAATATTCTATTTTTGGCTTTTGCCATATAATTGTTATATATTTATATGGCTTTACAAACAGCGTTTTTCCTGATTCAAACAATCATACCAAAAATCAATAGGTGCTCAAAATGGGTCGTATTCAATTGCCTCCTAAATGTGGACAAGATAATCTTAAATGTGGTAAAAATTCAGTTCCTTAAAAATGGGACATCTGAATTTGGACAAAAATAACAATTACATATGTGTGTTGATCGAGAACAGTAACGATGAATGGTAGTATCAGGACACTGCGACTCTTGCTAAACTGTCAATATATATATATATATATATATATATATATATATATATATATATATATATATGGGTGTGTCAGAATGCGTGTGTGGTTATGTGCATGTGTATGTGTGAGAGAGAAATTATGAAGAAGTTAAAAAATTAGAGTGGTATGTTTAATGATATGAATATTACAGAATACCAAAATAATCTTAGGCCTTCTTCTCCGTACTTTATTTAAGGTGTCCGAGGCTGAAGTGTGTTCAGTCAAAACGAATATTGTAGATCCTCATTATTAGAATTTTACCAACAGTTCTTAAGTCCTTCTTGTTTTCTCTAATACATGCATACATACATACATATATATATATATATGTATGTATGTATGTTTGTACATATAGTAATATATATATATATATATGCATTAATATATGTGTATTTACATATAATCACATCTTTTCCCTACTACTATATATGGTCTGTTTGTCTGTATATCTATATGTATGTGTTTCTGGTGCTTGTTCCTCATGGACTCGAAAACCACTGGGTGTGTTTTCATGTAATTTAACATGGAGGTACTTTATGCGCCTGGCGGTGTTCTTAAGTAGGTTTTGTGTCGGAATATATTCGATAAATATCGATAACTGAAAATCGAAATAATCCGATAATACAAGGAACAGGCGATTTTGCCCAAAGTTAATATCTTACCCAGCTGAATATCACAGGTTAATTTAAGAAGTATTATTACTATACAAGCCGAAAAAAACAACATATTAAAGCAATAATAGGTTCTTTGATACGACATCGCGCGTTCGAAATATTTTTTTAGAACACAACTGAAGCATAATACTTAACTTTTTCATTTTCAACTTTAATGCAAGCTCTTATATATAAAAATACTTTAAGAAAATCAACAGTAGGTTTTCTAAAGTGCAATGTAGACTACAATGTATTTTGAACTTAGTTACTGCGAGTGGCATGCTATGCTTTCTCTTGCTCCATCGCGATTGGTCCCCAATTATAGCAAGCAATCAATCAATTGGATCGAATTTTTCAATCAAATTATTTTATCGATTTCGACGACATTAAAATTATTGGGAGTGGGAAACAGTCGTTGATCATCATTCAATTCCAGGCAACATCGGATCACCCTGCTAGTATCATGATATTAGAATATGGAGATAATAAAAAATTCAATATGTTAGAAATAGCAATTAAAAAACGAAATGTTTCATATTTACTGTAATCCGTTCAATATTAGTTACTAATGTTTATCATTTGATGAAAATAACTTTTTTTTGAAAATCCATAGGATAAGGATTTTTTCAATATAATCCTTTGTTTTAATTTGTATGGCTTAATAAATATTGCAATTAAGTCAATATTTTTCATTATAAATTATCCTATTATGAATATGTAAATGGTCCAGTTCGATCAGATCTTACAACCAAAATTGAGTGGTCATGTAAACAAGTCCAAAAGGTACGCGAGCAGTTATCGTGACCAAAGCGTAACAGGACAAATGGAACTCTATCTTTTAAAACCATGATCGACCGATCCCATAGAAACATGTGTTGATTAACAGTACATGCAAAGTCAAGAATTTGTTTATTGATCTGAACGCTCTGATTTCTTTCTTCCTCACATTACCAAGTTCATTCTCAGTTGTACCCATGGATTTAAAGATATGACTCTAATAGTATGGAGGCTATAATTGTTATCATATTTAGTGCTTATATAGCATACGGCCACTGTAACATTTTAGATAAAAAGTTCAAGTTAAATTTTAAACTTTTACGGTATCTTTTATTTTGTTTTTAAATTGCTAGGTGAAAGTACGGAATAGATTTGGGGAAAAAAACCCTATTACTCGATATTATGAGTAGGTTTCTAAATAAAAACGATATTCTTTTAGGACAGTCCGTATTCTGGATAAGTATTCAGATGTGTGTGTGTGTGTGTTTGATTGTTGTTGTTTTCTTGTGGGGTGGGATCGCAACTGATATTTTCATGTATCTGCTTTACGGCGAACCATCTCTTTCTGACGAAATATATTGTTATCAATTTCGTTTAGAGCAATGATTTAACACATGTTATATTTTCCGAAAGAAATGATAGATTTACCACTTTCCTAATAGTTTTAGTGTATACATGTCCGCAACATTTATCGTCATCTGCATGACAGATGTTTGACTGAACTTCTATTTTTGTTCCACTTCCTTTGGTATAAAGTTCGTAACAGGAACACGTCTCTTCAACTACTGCAAAGAATTCCCTTTAGGCATGTCTTAATAAAAACTCAACGGAATCTCATTGAACATAGTTTATTTCAAAGCATTTATCATCTTCGATAAACAGTACCATAGGGTTGCTTCCTACACACGACATCATAGTTACCTTCGTTAACGTTCAACATTTACTTGTTGAGTTGTTCTCTTCAATGATCCAATCTGCCCATACCATTCATCATTTTGAATGTTGTTTCTGAATTTTGGAGATGAAGATTGATATATCGTATTATTTAGATTATAAGGACTATTATTCTCATCTTATTATTCGCCCAACAATCCGGTTTATGTAATCTCAAACTTTCTAGAGGTGTATCCTGTCGAACTCGGGAATACGCACAGAATTTCGACCGGAACCGGTTATTTAATATACCAAGTGCAGAATGCTCACGTTATGTTAACCGTAAAAAAGGGTAGAAGTCATAAATAATTTACAATTGTATTTTAGTCTCGCCAGCAATGAGGATTGGACGTTCAATACTCAGTAGAGTGTAACTCACAACTGAATTTTTACCAAGTACCTTACCACGACGCCATGGTTCCTTGCAGATACCAGAGTTCGAGAGAAAGATTCCCAAGTTCGAAAAGATTCACCTCAATAACGTTGGATGTTACGAAATTTACAGATCTTTCATAGTATTGTTTATTATTTAATTTATCAAACCTTATCCTGTTTTTTTATTTGAAAAGTTTGGACCTTAGTATTGAAAATGAGGGGATTGGTGTAATATTTGGATTGTTCGGATTACTGTTCTAATCTTAAGTGTCGTTTTTACAAAGTCTCGCTCGATGTAACCTTCGTCAATGTAACCTCCTAGATCTATCCCTTCGAACTCTAGAACATTTCTGTCGACCTTGGTATCTTTATGTCGAACTCGGGAATCCGCATGGAATTTCGAACCTAATTCACGTGGGTAGCATGCTTACTTTCAGCCAAGCATCAAGAACATTAGTTAAGAGGAATCCGAAAAATCCAAATCATACAAATAATCAATCCTCATCAAGAAAATGTACAGACAGGATTTGCGTTAGACCTAGCTTGTTTTCGTTAGATCACTAATGTTAAGCAAAGTTGAACCTAGTCTAATCTCATGTACAGCCGAGCTACGAACTACTGAGGAGAATATACACATGTAGAGAGGCTTTTAGTTGAACCTGGTCAGTACTAAATTATTAACCATTTGGCAATACTAGATGCTTTGTATTGACCCCGCTGGTCTCGACATTTTTCCAGCCGTAATAGACCTCTTCTTACTACTGGAATCAGGTAATGCCGACTCAGGAGAGATGGAGTTTGAAATTGCTCAACGTTTGCTCCAAATTTAAATGTACAAGCACTTTTATAAGAGTTATCCATTGTGTTGTAAACCAAAAAGGAGGGCATTTTTCTGGTCCAAAAGGACGCAGCGATATCTTTTAAGCCAATCACGCCTTTGATGTATTTTTCTATTTATTGGGAGAGGAACTTGGATAAAATACCATTTCCTATTGCTATGTGAAATAATCAGTGCGAGCAAATAGTATATGGGATAGTCTAGCTGGCTATAAATCCTTGTGTCAACCTTGCTGAGGGTCTCAAAGAGAGAACGTTGCTTTTAATGCCATAAAACTAAACTTTCCTTCTGACTGGTTTCCGCATTAACTTTTTTTAACGATTTCCGGTACATTTACCATTTTTTTCTTTCTAAACGATAACCCAAATGGTTTCTTATCGGAGACACTGACAGAAAAGCTCACATACAGTGAGTTGACGGGAAAAGGAATCATTAGCAACAGCTGTGGTCTGTTGTCAAACGGCTAAGGACTGTTTCAATTACCTCCAAAGAGACCTAAACACGCGGTAGCAGAGGGAAAAAGGGGAAAGGGAGATGGACATTGAGATATGGAAGTGAGGCGACATAAAATCTTTATTTACTTACTAATGAAGATTTTTTTTCAATATTTTATTTTTTATTCAAGATTATTTTTCATATTCCTATTCTTTAAATTTTTATCTCGAATGTTATTTTCACAAGTTCCGAACTTCTTCAGATGTATCTTGTAAAACTGAGAAAGCTTTCTGTTGAAATCGAAAATCTTTCTAACGAACTTGGGAATCTGCACGGAATTTTGAACGGAACGCTTTATTTGATACTACAATATTATATATATATATATATATATATACATATATGAACTTGTCTCTGTGTGTCTGTGTGTATACATTTCCCTAGCAAACTACTCTGTCAATTTGCAGTCTACAGGTTCGAGATTTGACATAAGGGGTATTGAGATTTGCGAATATCTTACTAATAGGTTTTCGGCTAGAAATTTGGCAGTCAAGGCTCATTTTGTCAATGATTTAATCTTTGAAAACACTACTAAACTCCTCTGCGAATTTTGGGTCTAAACACTTATAATTTTAGATGTAGGTTACTTGCGCATGGATCAAACGTGTTAATGTAATTGGACCCTTTAACAATAAATGTCAAGGGATCAAAATAGGGGCCAAAGTTGAAAAAAATCTGAACTCTGCGGTCTCTACAAAATTACTTAGCTAATTTTTTGTGCAAACATTTGAAATTTTACATAAAGTATATTCAGATCTAGCGCAAACTTTTACTCCGTTTTAGGTCGAAAATGTAGCTGCCAATGTGTTAAATTTTAACATAAAATTAATAACTTATTTTTTTTATTTTAGTTTTAGATATTTCCAGGAATATCTGCCCTACTAACGACTAAAATGCTAGTTTCATTTTGGTGTCTTTAGCTTCTCCCCCTCCCTATTTTGCTGATGAAGCGACTATGTTTTAAATGGAAACTATTGTCAAATTATTGCAAATACTTATTGTCAATTTCAATAAAATGAACATCGTTTCCGAAACGACCGTACAATTGAGTTGATTTTTTTTCGTTTTTCCTTTTGAAACTGATTTTTAATTCACAATTATGAATCATTGTAATCAATATATATATATATATATATATATATATATATATATATATATATATGTATAAGGAATGAAACAATGTACCAGCGGTGGTTGACGTTATGTTTAAAGAAAAAATAGAAAAAACCGAATGAAATTATTAAAAAATCAACGTTTCGTCCTTGTCTCAGAGGACATCTTCAGGATAATTGAAATAAAAATGTGATAAAAGAAAAAGTTATAGATCGTGCGAAAAAAGACAGTTTTTTAAAATCCAACCCATGTCGGGAAAGGATGAATATGTGTGCGTATGGGAAGGTTGTTTGATGTCTATATATACAATTTTAAAATGCATTTAAAATAAATATGTACATTTTTTTTTTTTCTCTTCTGCGAAACTACTCATTTTCCTGAAACATTCAAAGAAAAACGGCTAGCCAGGATCCACCCTGATACCTTGCTCTTTGATTATTATTTTCCCTATGCTAGGGGTTAAATGGTAGAAGCCTTTTCTTTGCGTAATAGTATTAGTATTCAAAATTAGTGCTGATTCTAAAAGTCTTCTTTTAGCTCTATCTATCACGTATTTAATAATTTTCGCTTGATCTAAATTAAATGAGTGATCGTGTTCTGCACAATGGCAAAAGAGTGCATTTAGGGCGTTACCATTCCTCATATCTCTTCTGTGCTCGTTAAGTCTTAATTTCAATTTTCGTTGTGTTTCACCTATGTACGCTTGTTGACAGTTGTTACATGGGATGGAATATATACCGGCATCGGATGTGAGGGTTTTGGGAGAGTGCTTGGTAGTTTTTAATGTCTGTTTTATGGTTGAGGAAGTTGTTTGTATCAGGTGAAAACCAAGTCTATTAAGAGTGTCGTAGATTTTTGTGTTTTTGGTGTGGGTGGGAATGAAAAGATGTCTGTTTAATAGTGAGGTATCTGTTTTATTTTTCTGTGTGTTTATGTTATAGTGTATTTTCGTAGCTTTTTTCTTTGCGTAAGAAATGAAATAGGATGGATATTGTAGTTTTCTTAAAACATTCGTAATATATTGAAATTCATCATTAAGATATTGGGGACTGCATATTCTAAAGGCACGTAAGAAAAAAACCTATAATCATGCCCGTCTTTATTTTATCATTGTGGTGTGAGTAGTAATGAATATAGTCGTTTTTGTGTGTGGTCTTTCTATGTACTTTGAAACTCAGATCAGTTTCTGATCTGATGAGGAATATGTCTAGAAAAGCTAGGGAGTGGTCTTGTTCGGATTCATGTTTAAAATTTATAGATGGTTCCACTGAATTTAATTTATTTCTAATTTGTTCTATTTGTGTGTTTTTAGGGAGAAAAATAAGAATGTCATCTATATATCTAAAATATGTGGAGTTTTTAGGAAGTCTGTGTTTAAAAGAGTTGGTTTCTAAGAATTCTAAGAATAAGCAGGCTAGTACACCACTAAGGGGGTTACCCATAGGGAGTCCAAATTTCTGTCTATAGTAAGAATTATTAAATTGAAAGTAGATTCATCACTGATAGAACCTACTTTCAATTTAATAATTCTTACTATAGACAGAAATTTGGACTCCCTATGGGTAACCCCCTTAGTGGTGTACTAGCCTGCTTATTCTTAGAATTCTTAGAAACCAACTCTTTTAAACACAGACTTCCTAAAAACTCCACATATTTTAGATATATAGATGACATTCTTATTTTTCTCCCTAAAAACACACAAATAGAACAAATTAGAAATAAATTAAATTCAGTGGAACCATCTATAAATTTTCCACATGAATCCGAACAAGACCACTCCCTAGCTTTTCTAGACATATTCCTCATCAGATCAGAAACTGATCTGAGTTTCAAAGTACATAGAAAGACCACACACAAAAACGACTATATTCATTACTACTCACACCACAATGATAAAATAAAGACGGGCATGATTATAGGTTTTTTCTTACGTGCCTTTAGAATATGCAGTTCCCAATATCTTAATGATGAATTTCAATATATTACGAATGTTTTAAGAAAACTACAATATCCATCCTATTTCATTTCTTACGCAAAGAAAAAAGCTACGAAAATACACTATAACATAAACACACAGAAAAATAAAACAGATACCTCACTATTAAACAGACATCTTTTCATTCCCACCCACACCAAAAACACAAAAATCTACGACACTCTTAATAGACTTGGTTTTCACCTGATACAAACAACTTCCTCAACCATAAAACAGACATTAAAAACTACCAAGCACTCTCCCAAAACCCTCACATCCGATGCCGGTATATATTCCATCCCATGTAACAACTGTCAACAAGCGTACATAGGTGAAACACAACGAAAATTGAAATTAAGACTTAACGAGCACAGAAGAGATATGAGGAATGGTAACGCCCTAAATGCACTCTTTTGCCATTGTGCAGAACACGATCACTCATTTAATTTAGATCAAGCGAAAATTATTAAATACGTGATAGATAGAGCTAAAAGAAGACTTTTAGAATCAGCACTAATTTTGAATACTAATACTATTACGCAAAGAAAAGGCTTCTACCATTTAACCCCTAGCATAGGGAAAATAATAATCAAAGAGCAAGGTATCAGGGTGGATCCTGGCTAGCCGTTTTTCTTTGAATGTTTCAGGAAAATGAGTAGTTTCGCAGAAGAGAAAAAAAAAAAAAAAAAAATGTACATATTTATTTTAAATGCATTTTAAAATTGTATATATAGACATCAAACAACCTTCCCATACGCACACATATTCATCCTTTCCCGACATGGGTTGGATTTTAAAAAACTGTCTTTTTTCGCACGATCTATGACTTTTTCTTTTATCACATTTTTATTTCAATTATCCTGAAGATGTCCTCTGAGACAAGGACGAAACGTTGATTTTTTAATAATTTCATTCGGTTTTTTCTATTTTTTCTTTAAATATATATATATATATATATATATATATATATATATATATATATACATTCACATATAGTTATGAAGCGTACATAGGGCCCGAAGGTAATTTCCACTTCTCTTCAAATTTTCGGATTTTGTATTCATGTCCAAATGCATTTTCTTTTCTTTTGGCGGATTTATAATTTGTGCACTTTTGATGAGTTAAGGGCAAAAATTCATTGTTTGATATAATAATTAAATGAATAATTTTTCGCTGTGAGGAATTGTAAGTGACAAAGGAATTAAAGGAATAAATTGTAAGTTAGTCAACATTTTAAAAATTTGGAATACAGACTTTTGTCATTTACTTGTGATGATGACACCACGCTCTATAACATGCACGAGTGGAAAACAAATGAACGCATATCTAAGGAAATGGCAGAAACACTGGAGGAAGACCTCCAATCTGCAGTGGAATGGAGACAAAAATGGATGGTGGCATTCAATACTGCCAAGACTAAGCTTGTTTCCTTTAATAATTACAAGAAACCTTTTCAACTACCAATAGCAGTAAGCTGATGATAGGTTTGACCATGAATATCACTGAATTCATACGCCTAGACTTTCTGCTTGGCTATGCGTTTCTTGTTCCTAAAGTAAGTCGATACGTTTGGTCCTGATGTGTTGCTACTCTGACATCGATTCGTTGTAGTTATATTTTTGATACCCAACATGAAAATCAATCTGACATGAAGGTATTCGATATGTTACTCTAATGTCATGACTAAAATCCATTACATACTTACTATCTATATATAAATATATAGATATAATAAAACTATGGATGAAATAGAAAACTTGCTCAATTGAATAGGTTACACGATATTTTCGTATATGCATACATACACGCACACGCGCGCACACACACATATATATATATATATATACAATTTAAATACCACAAGTATGTTTACGGCACAGTCATGTCATTTAATTTGATATATAGCACACCTTACACGTGTTTCGTTCAATAATATACCAAAAACACTCATCGAAGACCCAGATAAATCCATAAAAGTTGTAGAAAATAAGCAAAGGCAGAAGAAGCAGAATTCTTTTAAAATCATAAGACCAAAATTCAAAATTCAAAAAAAAAACTTAGTAGTTATAGTTTATATATTGTGGTTATTTATAGATCGTTACAGGAAGAAACCACTCACAAAAACAAAACAGATACCACGGGGATGAAATTGTTGCAATACTCCGTTAACTTTTTAAATATGTACTAAAACTATTTTTCTAATACTTTTTGTATTTGAATTTAAATGGTAGGAAGGTTTTCGTTCAACACACTGACATAAGAGACTATTTGTTTTTATTGACATTCCGATACGGAGAGAGAGAGAGAGACATAATAATCACAATTTTATATAAAAACAAGAAAAAAAAGCTGGTAACTTCAAGTAACTAAAAGGTCAAATGTAGGTACGATAAAAATGTTAAAGTAGAACGAACTGGATTCGATCTTGTCACAACCAGGTTTTCAGACCCTTTCATTATCCATCGTAAACGCTGACCATTATGTGATGTTATCTCCCAAATACACATTAAAAAATCAATCTGAAATTTAAATCAATAATGAATAAATGTATTATTAGATTTTCTTTTAGATATTCTCATCATTTTGAGCAAGATATTTACCTGCAATCTAATACGTTTCAATCGAGACATGTTTTTTAAGATTCTAATCACCTCTTTAATTGCAATCGTTTGACTCTTTCTTACACTTTATTTAACAGCTATATTTGCCAAGTAGTTTTTGAAACTCTCTTTCATGAGTTCAGTTGATCCTATAATTACTAGAACGCTAGAAACCTTCCTAAGATTTTAGTTTGCTACTATATCCTACATAAAGCCTTGGTATTTCATTATCATTTTTTCTCTAAGGACTGTCTTACCCAGCACTATTGGAGACACAAACTTCTACTAAGATGATTTCATTATCATTCTGCCGTGCTATATCACTACGTGAGATTTAATATTTTCGTTTTCTAGGTACGTAGCTGTACGAACTGCATAGCCATAGTGGATGAGTAATGTTATTCGAGAACCAACGCGTTGTAGTTTTCAGTCGCAAAGTAGACAAATAATAGAAAAACAAACTTCAAATCGTTTTTTATTGTAACAACGGCATTTATTTCCTCATTGCTATGGCCGTGCCGGCACCCAAGTAATCCTTTTTTTCTAGCGTGAATACGAGCGTACTTCACGTCTCTTACATGACCCATTTTTAAAGTCTTTATCGTTCCCTACTAGTGAAGTCATTTTTCATGCATTTGCATATAGCCGTCCGCTGACTTATATCCAACTGCAGAACTGCACACCTGTGGAACTCTCTATCGCTTACCTGTTTCTCTCTTGATTTCAACATGGATGTCTTCAAGTCCAACATAAACAAATTTCTGATGAACCGCCCCTTAAGTAATGACACTTTATTAAATCTCCAATACTAATGAATAATGCAACTCTATCCCATTGATCACTGTGCACAAAATAACCCTTATCTCCGAGTGGCTTCTTGGCCTTGATAAGTGGTGACCTCCATGTAAAATTTAAAAAAAAATGTTCTTTCTGGTATATGTTCTAAAGACTTACTGCTGCAATCGAAATTCAACTTTTTACAAATCGTCTAGAAGAACTATTTATAGACTCCATTGTGTATCAATATAAAGTAGCCGCCCTCAGCAGAACATTATAACTGGATGTGAGGTGGCCCACTTTCTCTATTTCTTACATTCTTGTCTAAAATATTTTCGCCAGTTTCGTGATGGAGATTTTTCTGCTAGTTCTTGTTTCGTGATGTTGATGCAGCCTCTTCTGGCTTTGAATTACTTAGATCATAAGCTATTGTTCCGTGCTCACAATAGTTTCATAATGTTCATGGTCAATTTTTGAGTGACCTATACTTACTGCACTTCTGGTAAGATATAACATACGGCACACACGTTATTCTGTAGTGTCAAAATTTTCATTGTTTTATTGTCTAATTTGATTATGTCCCTTTTGTCAACAATACCACAGCCCTATGTTATTACAGAAAATTCTAGTTGGTTAATGGCAATTACCTTGTTGTAATTTGTTCATTTTAATTCAGTCGAAATTCCCAGAAATCAAGAGCGCCCCCCCTTTTGGGGCCTTACAATGTATCTCTATATAAGACGTATAGATATTCGAATGTACCATTGTAGTTCTCCTCTACCTCTCAACCACTGAGTTAATTAGGAAGTTGGGAACATTATTACCCTCCCCACAAAAGACCAATTTCTATTTCTATTTGTCTCTTGGCCCTACTGGATTCAAGAACAAGAATACATTTAGTCTGGTAAAATATCCATCTCTACGCTGATACTTGAAGTTATATCACTTGGAGAAGGTGTACCACTCATTGTAAAAGCCAGTGTTGGTTAGCCATACCAGGGAGATTTCATTCGAGCCGAAACACTATATTATTTTGAATATTTACTGAGTGTTTACATGATTAGTAGCCTCATATCAAGTTGTCCTGACAAACCCATCTACAGAAAGACCTTGGACATTGAGGAGAGTGTCTAGTGTATACAATTTTGACACATAACATTTCTGTTTTTCTTTGAAACAACAGATATCAAATTCTATGTATTCAATGTTTTACGTGTCTGGTGACCGTTTTCCAGAATAAAAAGAATTAATGTTTATAATTGCAGATTTTTATAGTTGGAATTAATTTGCATTCTACAGCAATTAAATTGCTTGGACAGAAATCAACTGACTTTATAAAATTTGCGTTAAACAGACGTTTGGTTATAAACGGCTTGGAAAAAGACTTGGGTTAGGGTATTTTATCAGTATTTTACGGGGTAGATGGGCAGATCATTCTTGTAAAGTTTAAACCGCCATTCTGATATTATGACAGCAATAAAATACTAAAATACGTCTTTGTTTATGATATTCTCTTTCTATTATATACATTATAATGTAATATTTTCGATGTTACTAAGCATAACATATTATGATAAAAAAGGTGGTGAAATAAATATTAGATTAATTAGAAAATACGAACTCCCTGTAGTCGCATATTTCTGTTGTAATGTAAAGATTAAAAGCGAAACATATACTACACTACTCACACAAGAGAAAGTAATGCATCGGATGATTTTGTCATAACGTACGAATATACACTACGTTAAGCTACGTAAAGGAGAGGGTAATACATGAACGAATGGCCTCGTGAGGAAAAAAGTAACTACAAAACACAATGAATTAATATTATGCTTAAATAGTATAGCAATCTGTATTAAACTTTAAAAGATAGTAACGTTTTTCTTTCAGATTATTAAAGCCTTATTCATATTTTTCCATAATATTCTCACTTATGTTGAGTCTAAAATACATGTTTAGTCAACAGAAAGGAAGTTATATTCTATCATGATAATGCTGTTCCTCGGACAGCACAGATAATCAAAGATCTTCTAGTAGAATTTGATAAGAAAATATTGCGCCATCCTGCATATTCTTCTTATCTAGCTCCTCATTATTATCACGTATTTCGAACTATTTAGATACCCTTAAGTTTACATGATGAGACGCGACTGAGCATGAGTTAGATTTATATATACATCAAAACCTACAGAAGTTTACAAGCGAGGTATTTATATACTAATTGACAGATGAAATCAAGTTAGAGCAAGGTCGTTGTTGATATGAACAACGATTTTCAATTACACAAACTTTTTCATTTTCAAGATGAATTTTTAGATCACAAGAACGTTTGTACCAACTTTTATGTACTAACACAGAACTCTCTTTAGATGCGGAGTAACAAGACATTCAACCGATAAATAAAGATATACACATTACTGTGTTTATCTTTGTATCCTTTACTTTGTAGTTCACGGCTAATGACTTGGTATGAGTGTCTTTATTTCAGCAGCCAACGCGAACACCACCTTATCTTAAAGCCATTCATTCATCTCGTTATCGTTATATTCATGTAACCTCTGGTTGTCTTTAATTATTGTTATGGCCTTTTTATTTGATATTGATGCTATTTTGACCAAGGGAGATAATCACCAATTACAATAATGCGAGCAACCTTACACCAAATTGGTACTGCTTCTCAAGTATTATTATTATCTAGATATAAATAAATATCAATCCAAAGCAATTAAATGGTTCACATCTAGTTTATCACATTTCCTTTTTATGTAGTCTTGATCTAAATCCACAATAATCACGTAAAAATATTCTATCACAGACGAGGTATATATTTCAAAACTGCATCCTGTACACACACTTTTTCATTCTCAAGCTGAAAGTTTACATCAGTAAAAACTTACTAATATTATACAATATATATTGATACGCAATGATACATATGTGTTAAGGTATCGATCGTTTAATTTTTCTATACAAACTTCCCATGACCGAGTTTGTAATGCTTAGTATCGCATGCTATTGGTCTTTATTTTAAACAACCAATTTAAAAACTGTTTTACATATAAATATGATGTGTTTTTATTTTTAGTACTTATATGCCGAAGCAAATAATATTGCAATTAGCTGATGAAAAGCAGGTCAATAATATGAAAAGAAATGACAAAAACAATTTATTCTTATAAAACGAAACAGAAGAAAATGGCCATAAAGCAATATTAAAAAAAAAGAAAATGGCGGAGGTAGTCATTGTGGACGTGCTATCTCGTTAATTCACGCCGGAAATAGCGTCTTTTTATTTGACATGAAGATAATGAACCGTGAAATCAAAGCTTGATAAAATGGCAGACACAACCGAGAATAAATTGGTCCATCGGCATAATAACGTCTAGCGTCACGGCTATTTGAAGGACGCCATTATTATAAGTACACCTAAATCTCCATTTAAATTACGGATTTACAGACAATAAAAATATGAAACTATCGTTTACTGAGAGTAGATGAGCTTTCACGATAGCAGTGATTGGTTGCTTTCCTTAGAGATCAAGTGATATCGCCTGCTCTATATTCAGCGAAAGTCTCAAATATAGTTATATTGTTTAGTTATGTGTTAATATTTGTGTTGGTTTAGTTATTTGTTGCAAATGACAAGTAAGCATCAAGTAAAATAATACTCGTTTTTTATTAAAAAAATGACGTTACTAGTCTCCTTTTTCAGTTTTATTGTTATTATAATGGACTATTTGGCTTCTCCTTTTAGGAGATTAACAGCAAGAACTCGTTTCCTACCAAACGGAAAAAGCATTTCTGTTTTCCCACAGCAAGTGCTTGCCTGGGCTCCAGTCTCTGGTCCTCCCTCGCTAATCTTTCACGATAAACACCCGTCTATCTGAAACCACTGTCAATAATTTTCCCCACTCTTTATCTGTGCCTAAATCCAAACGTATATTCCATGAACAAAGCTTCTTTCTTAGAAGTGTCCGCCTGTGGAACTCTCTCGTTTTCCTGTTTTCCACCTGACTACAACTTGGATGTGTTCAAGTCCAACATAAACAAAATCCTGATTAATCGCCCGCTTAAGTAAGACACTTTATCAAATCTCTTACTACGATACTATCCCATTGATTACTGTACACGTAATAACCCTTATCCCCGAATGGCTTCCGGGACTTGATAAGTGGTGACCTTAATGTAAAAAAAGACCGTTTTTCCATTGATTGGGTTTTCTTTCGAGGCCTTTTTTCTGGCCGTGGAAAATATTATCCCGATTCTGGATTCATGTTGTTGTCCGTCTCTAATTTCTTAATCTAAATCCATCTCATAAGTAGTTGATCGCAGTTTATATCATTAACCAATGGTGACACTCTCATAGTGTACCTCATTATTTAGGTGTCAATCACTTAATTTCATTAATCCCCATTAACATTGTGTTATTGGCTTTAATACATGGTGATAAAATATTACAATAAATAAAAATAAAAACAAAAACAAACCGTAAGTAACGGTGGTCTAGTGGTTAATGACACGAACGGACGAGCTGTGTGTCCCAAGTTCGAATCCAGTTCGTTTTACAAAAATCCCTTTCACAAAGGATGTTGGTAAGTTTTTCATTGTCTTTCCTGTAAGTACTTGATGTCTTTCTAAAAAGAATCCTCACTCTAGGAAAAACCAATACCAACAATAGAATCTTCAGATCCATACGATAAGTTGATGATGAACACAAGAAACATATCATCTGCTATAAAGAGATGGCATGATTAAAGTTATTCAAATTATTGTTGATAACTAACAAATTGTTTACTCTATCGGCAGTAATGTATGAAATATTTCATTGTGATTTTGTTTTGAGCAACATCGCAATTTATTCACAACCAACAGAGACAGGAATTGTGTTGCTCAGTTGAAAATAACTAGAAAAGTTAAGTAGCTTGAAACATTTGTGTTCTTTTACCAGAATCTACCATGTGCTTAAGTAACAATCCAGTTGAAACCGTTTGGGATTGAAACAGTTCTAAAACATATTCATTTTGTCCACCGAAATCTGTTTTCGTATATGGTGAAACGATAAAGTTTACGTCCTAAGGAAAACGACATTACAGCTTTATTTTAAATCGTTTATTGAAAAACTCATATAACTTGAATCTGTACTAGAGCTGACATCTATTTAATGTAGCCGCCCTCAACCCCAATCACCGCTATAAAACCGGTCCGGAACTGGAAGTGTGCATTTTCCACAAGTGGCGGCGGAGATCAGCAAATACTCTGCGGATGATGGCGACCAGGCTGCCTTTGGTGTTGTGGGAACTTATGTTGGTGATGTTCTCGATGACCAAATGACTAAACAAAATAGTCTAGCGCGTTCAGGTCGGGGGGATGGGGTCAGGGATAGAAGGGTGCAAAGTCATTGTACTCCTGAAGCCAAGCTTGAGTCTCTTTGAACATGTGAGCCGGTACCGATTCCTATGCTAACGTCTCTCAGCGGTCACCTATTTGCACTAGGGGATCAGTACACTTTTCGGCACATTCAGATACACTTGTGTGTTTACTCTCAAGCCGACTTAGACGATGTGAGGTAGCATGATGTTGCCCTCACTGTAAACCACACCAAAAACCCATAACCGTGACTGGAAACTTTGTTTTTACTAATTTGTCACGTCCCTGTTATTTGTGATAATCCAGTGTTGCATTTGGAGGGTGTTGGTAATGGTCTTGTAATCATTACTTTGATCGGTAGAGAGCATGAGTTGTACAGCGTCGCATCTACGATTTCACTCGAAAAACATTTCGTAACTTTTAGACATGATAGAAGTATCCTATCGCTCTTGGGATGTGTACACAACTGGCCAACTAGGAGATGGTCTGCAACAAAAAAAGAAAAACAATTTTCATAACAAAAAATGGAATCATGTCATCATATAGGGCGAAAATTTTATCGTTCCATCTTTTATTATTCGCCTTCATCCGACCTCGTAGGAACGTCCTTAAAAATAAATCCCTCCGAAGAACTCGGTAACTGAACAAGACACCTTCACAGATTACTAAACACAGCTTCTGTTAAACACACACACGCACACACACACACACACACGCACACACACACAGAGAACACTCACAGAATAAATAATCACATGTTCTCTTTCCATATAAAGAAAAAATGTTCGCTAACCATCTGATTATCCTAGATATTATCGATGAAACGCGCTGGGATTTCGTTTAAAGAGAAACTGGTGTTCGCATTGCAAGCCTCACTCACCCGCCCCAACTGACATGACTCGGCGGCAGGACTTGGTTGATACAGCTAGAGGCCAGATGGGATGAAAGAGCTGCGTAAGTGTTAATGTTATCCTACACACAGCACTTAGTGTATTTTATGGTTATCAATCTGGTACTGGTTAGACGCAACGTTGTTTAACCAGTGATCTAGCAACAATCGGTGTGTCAACGTGATGCGTATATACTCTAAACTAATATCTTTCTTAACAAAATATACCATGATTACAAATGTAAGTACATAGTTCATGCACAAAACTAAAGAATGCTAATTAGTGATGGGGCGATCTTAATATTTTCCAGGTCCCGATACACTTACCGATTCCGATCTATTTAAAATACCTAATCTTTTTGTTTTAGAATTCTTGTTTTTGCTAAGGTTTTTTTTTTCGCGGGTTACTATGAAATCTTATAAAATATTTTCATCAAAAACTTGTAGGAGGAAATCGTTTTTTGCACAATTAAATTTTTTAAACTAATTTTCATCTATAATTTTTTTACTTTTGCCAATGTTTATTATTTATCTATTTGTGCCATTTTACCTGTATCGTTTTTATATATGCCATTTTTACGGTGGCATTTTTACGGTGGCACCCTTATCTAACTTTGTTGTTATGATACAGCTCTGTGTTACTGGTCGTTGAAAATCAATAAATAATTAAATTTTTCGTAAGTACAAACAATAGACACTTAACTTTTTTAACAAAAGAAAAACTTAAAAAGAATCGTTTTTCGAGTTGAAAATAGGGCTCAACTGTTTTCGATCCCAATATCCTAAATAGTTCCAATATTTTTTTCAGTAACAATTAATTGTCCTAACACTAATACACAAATACATATCTTCCCGCCTATTTATTTGCGCGCAATACAAAGAAAATGGGGCAGACAAAACTTCTATTTGTACAATAGCAGGGAAAGCACATTTTCATTACTGCTTAAGTGATACAAATAACATTTCATTTACACTTTTCATAATAAGATATTTATATTCATAAATAATCGTGTTTCGCCATTTGAAAGTCAATTAGTGAAGATCCAGAATAAATTTGTCGACAGTTCTGTTCAAACTTGAGACATCAAGTGTTGTAACATTACCATGCGGCTAATTAATTAGACGTGTCTATAAAATGGATTAAATTATTCTTTAAATTAGTAGAATATTAGATGTATTAAAAGAGTTCAACTAAAGAAAAGGACATTATTATTACTGTTTAAGCGATACAATAAAATTACCTCAGTGTTTATGTCAACAGAGGATTATCTAAAGGTCCTTACTATGTTTATACAAAACAATAATCAATAATATCTTTATATAAAATTAAATATTTAAAGTATTTTCTATGAAAAAGAAATTATTTTAAAAATCATTTTTGCATGTAGGTTTCAGTACTAGCGGCCAAAAAGCAAGATTTCTTTATGTCATTTATTTATCGAATACATAACAGCTACAAATGCGTAAAAGAGAAGATTGTATGAATAAAAAATGTGTACAGTTGATATTTTTTATAATTCTATACCACTTCCTGTCCCGGGCAACGACGAGTAATTTGCTTGTACAAAATAATGTAAAACAAAATACTGATGTGGATTTTTCCGGACATCGATCCCTTTATAAACACCCGCTGTATTAAACATTTTTGGATACTACCTAGTCTATCCAAGACTTTGGATATGATTATGGTTTCCGTGAAACATTTTAAAAGCTGGCAGAACAATGCATTTAATCACACTTTCTCTTTTATTAGTGTGTGTGGGTGTGTGTGTTTGGGTCTCTGTGTGTCTGTGTGTCTGTGTGTCTGTGCGTACCTATGTTTATTTGTCATTTACCTTTGTTTGTTCGTGTGCTTGTCCGCACATGTGTATATATTATGTACGTATGTCTACGTGTCCTTATTAAGTAGCTGTCGTTTTATTATTTATACGTTTTTATTTACTACTTCAAAACAGAGGAAAGGCCTACAAAAATGCCTATTTGTCACGTAGCACTGAACCATTATTTTCCTTTGTAGCATTCACGTTCAAGAGATTTACTAAAACACTTTTCTTGATTTTCTGATCTTCCAGTTTTTTCCCCTTATCGTGGACAGTTCCAGTAATTATTCTAGTTACTATGGAAGCGGACTTGCAACGGTAGCACTAACATACATTCACAGAACGGCCAGAAGAGAGAGAGAGAGAGAGAGAGAGAGAGAGACACACACACACACACACGTGCATCACACATTTGAAGAAACTGTTCTTAGTGAAATAAATACGCGCACTTCCTTATTTTCTTCCTCTCTCTCTCTCTTACTTTCTATTTTTCTGTCTCTCCCCCTCTCGCTCTATCTATATATCTGTATATCTACGTATACATATATACATACATACATAAAAGAATGACAAAAGTGTCATCCAAATCTCAAGATGTTGACCATCTTATGGTTTATTTTTTCAAGTACATTGAAATGCACAATTCCACTGCATTGTAGCCCAAAATCATTCCTGTAATTATTATATCAATTATAAAATTAAATAAATGACATAATAATCACAGGCATGTTTATGCGCTATGAAACAGGTTTTTAAATAGTTGCGCATTTCAATGTACTTAAGAAAATAAGCTATGATATAGTCAAAATCTGAAAATTTTAAAAATAGATTCTTGTCATTTACTTATATATCATCTCTAGTTACAGTTACATTGAGCTTCATAAAGTACTAGTATAAATGAAAGGTGAAAAATAATTAAATAAACATATTTCCACAGAAAAACACACACACACACACAAACACACACATATGTATGTATGTATATATATATATATATATATATATATATATATATATATATATATATATATATATATATTAACCCCGCTCTGATTAAATCACTGAGGTAAAGCGATGTGGAACCTGGTCAGTGCTAAAATGGGTGACTATTTGGAAATACCAGGCGCTGTACTTGCATGTACTCTTATGAATTCGTTTTTCTTTTGTGTGTATTGATATTTATATTAAAAACCCTCTTTTCTATTTATCAAAAAGAAAATACAATTTTCTTATATACAGGTTGCGGAATTGAATTCACTAGCAAAAGATCTAGTTAACTTGCCTATTCTTTTAAACATTAATTTTAATTAATTCCCTTCTAATTTTTGGGGTTTT
>NC_136491.1:143422993-143462993 GCF_053919585.1 Euprymna scolopes
TTATTATTATTATTATTATTATTATTATTATTATTATTATTATTATTATTATTATTATTATTATTATTATTATTATCATTATTATTATCATTATTATTATCATTATTATTATTATTTTAAAGTAACTATATGTAACTTTTGTCTTCTCATAATAAATGAATTGGTAACCAAGAAATCTAGTTAACTCAGATTATTTATGTATTAATAATAAGAAGAACGATAACTTCAATAAGTCAAATAACATGAATACTGAGTTAAAAGAAAGAATGAGAGGAATTTATTGATTTACTATTTCCGAACACAGTCAAAATTATACCAGCACTCACAGGCATCATCGAAGATAATCCGTCATTTGCACCGGATCAAGTCAGACAGAATTGGGATCACCTTCTTCCATAAATTCTGTGGAAGACGACACAAAAGCGGTCTTTACATCCAGCGGAAACAAATGTTTTAAAGAATGAATCGGTTTGCAACTGTCCCTTTATACACAGGCCGAGCGAACTTTACTACCATTCCACTATCGATGAGCATAAGGACTTTGCCTGGACCTCAAAGGGTTTTATTTGGAGATTCAATTAGAACGATTTCCTTCTAAGGACGAGCGCCCATTATATTGGCATCAACCTCTCCCAATGACAATAAGTTATCGTTGTGCCATATATTTCGGAATTTTTCAATATATCTGTTCAAATTCCAGATACTACAAAAGTTTGGCACGACTTGGTGGATCAGGACACAAATCGTGCGATCTGTAGTTAATTTATCAACAAACGAGGATTATAGACTGTTTGGAGAAAATGATTAGGGGTTAAAAAATCGAGATCCGCTTCAGAAACAGTTATATAGGAAGCTGAGGTAGAATTTGGATTTTGAATTCTAGATTGAAATCAAGCATTTTTATGCCATGTACAAGGTTCTCCACAAAAGAGTTTTTCCTATTCCCTTTTCCGTTTAAAACCCAATACAGGGTGACTTCGGGGTCAGAAACAAGAAGAATATAATATTGATAGGCCGCAAAGCCTTCAGCACATTAGCGACAATTGTAAGAACCAGATAAATAGCAATAAATCTTATGGTAGGAAAGTCTCCCGTATAATGGGAGCCACCTTAGCTGTAACAAATAACAGGAGCATTTAGTTTCTTGTTTTGCATAAAGCGAAAAGTTTAGATACATTACAAAAGCATATAAATTCCGCCGAGGAGTCCTCCAACATCACACATCTGGAGAACTCAAAATTACTTAATTCATTTAACTCTTTTGTAAGAGCTTGCCAAGAGTCAGTAACATGTGCAGAAATCTTCTGATCCCAGGACAGGTTGCTCTTCCATAGTTTTCTAATCAGGATCTTGCCTTTAATTGTAACGAGGGACAGTAAAGGTAAATGATCATACATGCTCAAAATTTGAGAAATGAATCCACGCATCTTAAATGAAGGGACGTAATTAGAGTCTACCTGAGCCAACTTTTCATAGTCCAGGCAAGGTCTACATTATACTTCTCGTCTTTTAATACGATGTTTTTTTATTCATCAGCTATCTTCGCTTCATCAGGCAAAAACAGTTTAGCATTTTCATTGATTACAGCGCAACCTGGGAAAGATTCTTAAAAAATGGAACCAGTGTGTCCGAATAAGAGAAGATACGCTATCCACAAAACATAAAAAAGCAAACGGTTGTTCCTCTTAAGATAAAAACAAATTGTAATAAGTCCTCCTACATACTTCTCCATCGTACAGTCTATCGACACTCTAAGTGGAATAGATTTTGCATATTTATATCAGATCTACCTTTATGTTTCATGTTAAAAAAGAACGTGTCCTCCATAGTATCAGACGTGCTCGAATGATTAATTGTTAAATTAATTAACGGTTTCATACTCCTCAGAAATCCCAGCAACAAGCTAACAGCCAGCCGTGCTTCTCCCCAGAATATGCTGCTGCCATTACGCACAGAAATCGCTATTTCTATTGCTTCCAAGGTAATAGATGTACTGAGACTAAATCTACCTTCAGGACTGCCAGCAACCACTGCAAAAGAGTAATAAAGAACGCGAGAGGTGTGTGATCAGTCTGTCACGTCCAAAGTAGCTGAGCAGCGGCTTTGTTCCCACCCTTTTTTTGCGAATAATAAACAGGGTCCTGAATAGAAGTGTGTGCTCTATCCCAACCATTATCAATGGACCTGAGGTAATCTCGTCACCATCAAATAAAGCAAAACGCTTTGCCTTAAACTTTGCAGCTAATTCTACCCCATGCGATGAGGACCGCCAATCCCCTGTATTTCCTCCTGTTTCTTAAACAGGTTATGCGACATAAAAATATATGTATGTGATGTAACTAAGCTAACTAAAATCTTCGATTCCAGTGAAGCAAGTGGCCTCGACAGCATTCCAATTATAGTGTTCAAATATCTTCAACCAGAACAAGCTTCCATACTTATAAAGCTGTTTAAACGTCGTATTAAGTTCAGCAGCAGTCCCTTATTCAAAAGTTCAGGTGATCGATTATCTCCCTTTCAATACAGACCAACAAATCTCCTGTGTGTCCTTAATCTGTGTTAAATAGAGAAGTAGTCAATCACCTCAGCAAACAAAAAAATCAGTGACATGCAATACGGTTTCCCTTCTTCTAGATCTAATGCAAATGTGCTAACAGTTATATCTCATGAGATTAGCGAATCTCTCGATCGAGTTTCCGTTCTAGATTAATTGCCTTTGAGATATCAAAGGCCTTTGAGAGGGTATGGCATAGAGGACTAATCCATCAAATCTTCAGCTACGGTATAGCTGGAATGGTTTTTCCAATTATTAAATGATATAACTGATAGGTTCATAAGAGTAGTGTTTGATGGGCAGAAATCAGAAGCTCACAGTATTAATGCTTGGGTTCTTCAGGTTACCATCCTGGGCCCAACTCTCTTCCTTATCTATAAAAATGATCTCCGAAATAACATACAAAGAGGACTATTATCTATGCCAACACTTCGAAAGTCGTAAACGACCAAGTTATTCTTATCATGATTTAATACATCTAATACCAAGCTTCTATGGTTCCATCATCAACGCTCTGATCCCCATCTGACATCAATTGAAATTAATGGCTCTGCTCTTGGGGAGGCTCCATGTTTTGACAAACTTCTAGCTCTGGCCTTTACTCCTGATCTGAGATGCTGTAAAATGGTTGGATCTTTCTACCACTCTATAGATATCTCACTGCTGATACAATTATCTACTTCTACGTCCAAGGATGGGGTACTGTTGCCACATCTGGGTAGGAGCTGCTAGAAGTAGCTCATCCCGCCTTGACAGCGTTCAAAATAGATTTCGTAGGCTAGCCTTTTCTCTTCCCTGCAACCCCTTTCCCAAAGAAGAGGCGTCTTGAGCCTTTCTTAGCTTTATCGTTATTTTCATGGCAAGAGCTCCTCTGGGCTCCAATCTTGTTGGTTTGCTAATATATATATATATATATATATATATATATATATATATATATATATATATACATCGGGTTGACAAGAAAGTTCTGGTGGTTTTTAACTTTTAAATTCAGATGAATATATCTTGGCTTAAACAAAATGTTATTGATCAAAATAAACATAATCGCAATGAAAACTCTTCTTAAGGGTCGGTTTAGCAACGTGCGATCGAGAATTGTTGTCGACGAGGTTTCTGATGCATTTCCTTGCAAGTAGCTACCCGGTCGAAAAACGGGTCTTGCTTGTTATGTAAAAAGAGGAAAGATGACATTCATAACGGCGTATCTTTTGGTTCTTGTTCCTTTCGTGAAGCACTAACTTACCAAGTTTATTTATCTTTCCAATCCCATCGAGAGCTTGAAAATACATAATTCGAAATGAAAATTAAAAATATAGCAAAAATTTTCTACAAGCTAATATATCTATATATCTATAAAAGTGAAAACGTCTGTCTGTGTCTGTGGGTGTCTGTGTATATTTCCCTACCAAATAACTCTGTCTATTTTCGGTCAAGAGACTCGAGATTTGACATAAGGAGTACTGAGATTTGGGAAAATCTTTTTAATTGGTTTTCGACAAGACATTTGGCTGTTAAGGGGTCAAAGTTCAGCGATTCGACCCGTGGAAAC
This sequence comes from Euprymna scolopes, assembly GCF_053919585.1. Classification (NCBI taxonomy): domain Eukaryota; kingdom Metazoa; phylum Mollusca; class Cephalopoda; order Sepiida; family Sepiolidae; genus Euprymna; species Euprymna scolopes. Next base: position 143,427,100 of record NC_136491.1, read on the forward strand.
TCTATCAAACTCCTCCGCCTATTTTGGGTTTCCACACTTAAAATTTTAAATGTAGGTTACTTGGACATGGATGAAACTCTATGATTTGATTTGAGCCCAACAAAATAAATGTTAAGGAGTCAAAATTTCGGTCAAAGATTTGAAAAGTTGTGCTTTATGGTCTCTGCCAAATTACTCGGCTAATTTCTGGTCTAAACATGTGAAATTTTACATAAATGGTATTCAGAGATGGGGCAAGCATTTTAATAGGTTTTGGTCGAAAATTTAAGCTTCCAAGTTTGCAAAGTTCAAAATATTTTACCCTTTCTGTGTCTAGCAAACTTCTTAGCGAATTTGGTTCTAAGCATTTGAAATTTATACATAACAGACATGCCGGAAGCATTTAAATCAGTTTGGGACCGAAAATCTTGCTGCCAATAGGTCAACATTGAATGAGTTGACCTTTGCAGATTCTACCAAATTCCTTCGCCTATTTGGGGTCAAAAGACTTGAAATTTTAGATGAAGGTAACTTGGACATGAATGAAACTTTGTATTTTGATTTGAGACCAAAGTAATAAATGTTAAGTGGACAAAATTGTGGTCAAAGTCTACAAGAAATTGACCTCTGTGGTCTCTACGAAATTAATCAGACAAATTTTGGTCTACACATTTGAAATCGTACATAAAGTGTATTAACACGTTAGGCATTAACAGTGCATAGGGCCCGAACAAATCCGGGCTGAAATGCTAGTATATATATATATATATATATATAAAATTAAAGAGAGAGAGAAAGAAAGAAAACAAGAGAGAGTAACAGAATCTAATTCATTTATAACTTAATGAAGTCTTTATTTTATATTTATGTGTCTATACTTTTCTTATTTAAATATTTATATTCTGGTTTGGCGGTAATATTTGCTTACCGTGTGCTATTCAACTTCCATATTATTTCGTATATTCAATACCGTGCCTCTATATCTATATTCTTAAATCGTTTTATAATGTATTTCTTCCACTCATCGTGCGTCATTTACTAACACGGGAGTTTCAAATCGACTAATAGTATCATAGTACACGCATTTTGTTTTCCTGTAGAGTTTAGTGAAAGTGATGATTTAGGAAAAAGATAAAATAAGAATTTGTTCCCTTGTCTATTCGGGGTGCGAGTAATTCGCTGATTTATTTCCGATCAACACATACCCTAAATAGTAAAGTGTCGATCTCATTATTCTCCCTCATCTCAGCTGTATCTCTGCTTTCGTTTCTCATCTCTTTGTGGTTTGACATGTGATATCCTAAGATATCACCTCACCCGAAATGATTTATTCTTATCTGGTGACTTCTTGTAATCAAAACTTCCACCTCACTGCACATCAGAGTCAATTAATGCCGCGCTTTCGACGGCTGTCTGAAACAGCTTCTCACCGTAAGGACCTTTATATAGCTTACTAAAACTTCATCGGAAACGATGTAACATTGAATAGTTTTTCTAAAATGTCGAAATGTAAAAAAGCGACCGCGGTGAGATGAGCTAGTTTTTCGGACGACTAACACATCAGCAGTAATCTGATCCATGTTCTTACTGTAACATGATGCACATAAGCGCGTTTGGAAAACATCAGGAGCAGCAAATGATGACTGGCTTGCGAAGAGATTAGAAGTAGCAGCATGAGCTGAAAGAAGGGCATATGGAAATTTAAAAAAAACGTGCGCGACAAGAAAAAGCAAAAAGGAGAAATATGCACCACGTGGTCGGGAGAAGCAAAGTGCTCGTCGTAGAAAATAGACGTGTAAGGTCGCGGGAAACAATGGGCCGGCTCTGTTGCCAGCATGCACTCGAAAGAAAAAAACGCGGTCTGGCTAGATGGACATGTAACACCGGTGTTGATACAGGAGAAAAACTTTTATTATAAAAGTGAAAATATTGATCGGGATTTTTATTAATTCTTTTTAGTTTTATTTTATAATTTATAAAATAAGGTGTAATGCGTTCCTAACATTACATTACTGGTTGAGTCTTGTGAATATAAATTACTAAACTTTGACAAATCTCAGATTCCAAAGGACAAACTTCAACTTGATACACATTTCAAATTAGAAAAGCCTATAAAAGTTAACAGAAATTGATAAATTTATTCCAACTAAAGCACAGCGAACGGCGTGAAACCTAGTTTATTATTTTATGCAGATAATATGTCTCTACTGGCGTCATTAGTTCCTATATTTTGAACATTTATTTAAAACCATTTCACTTTTAAATTTATATTCAGTTATTGATAAGTTTTAAACCATGCTCTGGAATAACGATGGTGGTAGTAGATCTAGTCGGCGACGAATTAATGCAGTTAGGATCTCGAGTGTTGAGTTGATCTGTAGAACAAAGAATCCTGGATATGACCTTAACCTATATCCGATGGTGAGGCCCCAGCTTTCGAGTTTGGGGGAGTGTGGAGCCACCCCTGGATTGCTATTACTATCAGGTCAACTCTGACCCGGAGTGGTTGTACCTGTTAGAGTCCCAACTATGGGCTAAATAGAAACCGACTTGAAAAAGAAAACACACAAATATATTCTATTAAAATATGAATCTTTCGAGTCACTGGATTCGGCAGTAGATAACCTTAAAAGGGTTGATATGCCGTAAAACAAAAACCAACCAACCAACCAACAAAGGCAGAACAAATATGGCGGCAGTAGATCCAGTCGTGTCAAGACGGAGACTGGTAGCGAACTGACTGGAATCCAAAATTCGATATTTTGATAAAGGTCGGAGGCTTCTCATTAGTAGGTAACGCGTTGTTATAAATAAGATCGCCCAATCTTTGGAAGGTATACCCTCCATTAATAGCCAAGACATTTTAACACCTTCCTTTTTTTCTATAATGAGAATGTCTTTTTCGGCTCAATTTGTTTAATAGTGTAAAAAAATGAAAGTATAGATTTCTCTTTTTAAAGTTTTCCTTTTTTGTTTAATCTAGTTTAGGGGGTTTATCTTTCTTTTTATTGGTAAGGCAAAAATATATAAATATGTTAGAAAAATATGTGTGTAAAACGAAGTCATTTGTGATTTAATTGGTAAAGATTATTTTTTGTTGTTATTTTTTTCTTTTCCATATATGTTTATTTTTAATATATATATATATATACATACATATATACATATATATATATATATACTAATGCATACAGATATACAGAACGTGTACGTTGTAAGAGAAATTCATATTTTATTCAATTGTTTAAATACATATATATATATATATATATATATATATATCTTTATACGCACAATGCATTTTTTTAAGAAAGGGTTTTCTGTCGAAAGAAGAAAACATTGCCAATTCTTTTGTTGAACAGTTAGTTGGATTGGGAAAACAATTGGTTTAGGAAAATAAACAAAAAAAACATTGCTTATCGTAATACCTGAGACAATTTACAATCGTTTTTTCTTTTTATTGTAGGGTTTCGTCTTCTCATTTTTGGTTTCTGAAAATTGATTTATTCAAGATTAAATTCCAAAACGTTCAGCGATAAAATGTTTTAATTTTATCTGTAGTTATAGGTAAAGTAAAACCGTCGCCTATATTATTTCCGGATTCCATATAATTAAGAGTAATAAATGTTTTCTTATGAAATACTATTTGATATCAATATGCTTCAACCTTTGATGAATTATAGAGTTAATTGCTAATAGGACACTACCTTGGTTATCACAAATGATTATAACTGTTTATTTACTTAAATCTGGTTTTAAATAGATTTTAGATAGGTCTTTGGAAAAAATGCTTCTTGCGCTGAGTGGAACAGTTCAACAAACTCTGTTTCACAGGTAAAAAGGGTCACAATAAGTTTGTTTTTGTTTTTTAGTTTTCCAGGAAATGATAGGTCCAGTAAATCTCTGTCTAAAGCAGTATCCTGCTATACTTTTTCGATTCTCAATTTCCCCAATCTGATTCTAAAAACCTCTTAGATTTAGAAGGTTTATGGATTTTTGAAACAATAAAGATTGTTTTTTCGTTTCTTTTTTTATAAAGAAGGACTTGTTTAGCACAGGTTTATTCCTTAATTGTCGGTTTTGATATATTTTGAGATCGTTTTGTTACAGTGTACATATAAAAAGGCCCAGTGGCGGTCATTAGATAGATTAGGCTTCCTTCAATAATTACTTTGTATAATTGACCGTCTATTAATTTAGTTTATGTCTCTGTATGCTTATTTATTCATATGTATATCAATCTCAACGGTAAATATACGTGGTTTGAAATCTTCCATTCCATAAGGTAAGCAGGATTTTGTCATTGTATCGTTCATTGTTATAGCTTAATTTAAACAAGTAAACTTTATACCAAGGAACCATGATAACTGTCCCAGTTCGGCCATTTACTTTTATTTAAACATCTTTTAAAAATATTGTCACAATCTGAGACCTCAACCCTAAAAACCAAATTCAACAGTTTATTATCTATATTTTTTATATACATGCACGCGTCTACGGTACACTACCTGAATTTTTGTTCTATTACTCAATTATGGAGCGTTAGATTCCAATTCTGAGCGCTTTGTTTAAGATCATAAAGTTTTCCGTTGAAATTTTAATTTCTCATGTTAATTTCTCGGATGGGTAATTATCGATCTCACAGTCAATCGGGGCATTTAAATAAGCATTTTTTACATCCATTTGATGTATTTTTAAATTGCATTGAGCGGCAAACTGCAAGAAAATTCTAATTGTCGTTTAATTTGTTGTCGGTGAGAATGTGGCAAAATATTCGACTCCAGAAATTAGGGAAAACCCCTTTTGCAACAAATCCTGCTTTAAAAGTTTCACTGCCAGAGGCTGTGATTTTATTTGGTAAAAACCCAGCGAGAAGACTCTCTATTCTTATTCTTTGGTTTCGCGACAATTTCATGCGTATTATTTTCAGATAACCTTTCAATTCCGATTCCGTAGCGTTTTTCTATTCTTGGTGATTTTCAGAATTAATCACCTCAATATACCTTTCTGGTGCGCTTTTATACGTGTAACAGTAATCCATTGCGTGGTCTTGTAGTTTTTCAATTTTTAGGAAATCTGGGTTTTTTTTGGGCGGGGGGGGAGGTTGTCGATTCCTTATCAGGTGTCGACGTGAGGGTTTAATATTAACGTCAGTTGATTTACTGCAATTTTCGTCATTATTAATATTTTCCTTGTGATCGACGAAAACACTAGGTAATATTTCCTCACGTTTTCGTCCATTGGTTTTTTATTTTCTAAATAAAATCTGTAATTGAATTTGCACATCTAACTTTTTATAACATTTTGGTCGGGAAATACATTAAGAAAGCCGTTGCTGCTTTTTTCGTAACCTATGTTTTTTAATGTTTAGTTTACGGGTATTTTCTATGAATGCAAAGCAATTTGGACCAAATATATGCATTCAGTGAAAAAATAGCTTCATAGCGGTTTTCGCCTAATCTTTTATTGAGCGATCTATTTCTTATACATCGCCACCATTAAAGCGTACGTCCATAAACTTTGGGCTAATTTCGATTCGAGAAGTCGTCATCTTGCCATTTCGAAAATGTCCGCAATGCGCATTCAGCGGTGCCATTTTGAAATCAGAAATAAGGCGCTGATTTCTCGTGTGTAATACAATCGTTAATTAATAGAATTTCAAAATCTTTACTTGTTAATTCAGTTCATTATTCGGACAAATCCATTTTACTGAGCTGTACGGGGAAATGTCAGCTAAATATTGCTTAGGATAGTGTCAGATTTGCTTTTAAAGCATACCATAATTAAATCTGATTAATTGTCAATAAAATGTAATGCCTATCTGAATTTATATCTTATCTGACTTATAGGTCCTGCTATGTAAGAGTGCACGTGAGAGAATTTTGGTGGTATTTTTGTCTCGTTATGTTTCTCTGTGCACAAATATCATAATGTGAGAGATCGCCTGAATGTATTATTTTCATGCTTTCGACTACAGTTAGTAACACGTTCATACCAGCAATATTTCAGTGTCCAATAAATTTATGCCAGGTTTTCCAGTCGTGACAGGCGTTTTTTTAGGGAACCATACTTTTTAAATAATACAGTTGGCCATTTTCGTTAATGTCAAATACAGTTTAATTTGGGTGTATCAATATTGACCTGCTATGACCAAACTTTTTAATCGCGCCTTGTTTAATGCCTGCCTATACGGAAAATATGTCTTGCTTATATGTCGGTATGAAAAGCGCATTTTTAAGAATACAGTAGGAAATTCCGCCTATATCATTTTTAGTGATATTAAGCATCGCCTCTTTTTAAGACTATATCATTTATTTGATTACTGTCGGCCAATTTGACAAAATGACTCTGTGAATTAAAGTTTGAATCAGTATAAATAATATCAGATTTTTCGGTGATAACGTGTGCTGTTTTTACCGCTTGTCATATTGCCAAATTTATATGTGAATAGAAATGTATGTTTTTCATGAAAGTTCTCAACGTTTTTGAAGGAGCCCACTTATGAGTTTTTATATCGGCGTTGGAAACTTTTGTGATTCATTCATCCACAATTATAGCAATTCTTTTTTTTCTTTGGGAAAATTATTTTGAGGGAAAACATTGCGATTAGATGTGTAATCTGCTTATGTTGGTTTTCGACAAGCATTTTTGAACTTTATATTGCCAGCGTTATTCGATTCGTCGCTTCGTAACTACGCAATCTCACATTAAATTAACTAAAACTTGTGGGTGTGTCTTTTTGTGTTATCACAGTTGTAAATGGTTTAAAATCGGAAGTCCTCCGAGTGTAATCGAGATAAATAGGTTATCGCTTATTATTTCACCCGAGAGTTCCTATGCCTTTGCTATTGTTTCTGCCATTAATTTGCCAATAATCGTCTCGATTTCGATACGTTTTGAGGATGGTTTTCTGTAAATGGAGCTATAATTTTTAGTTTTCCTTTTGATAAATAATGTTCTGTTTATATGTTCAACACTTTATGTCTATCATGCAAGGCATTTCTTCTAATCGGAGAAAGATTAGTATTTATATCTCTGATCTATTATGCCTGAGTAACCGGTAGCGCACCAAACATGGCCGTGCAACTATTTTTCTGGCCCGCACGATTTCTAACTCTGTGAACGTGTAACGCGGTGCAAACCCTGTGTATTTTCGGATATTGTATTCACAACCTTTACTTTTTCTGTATCATCTTCTTCCTCTTCTTCGTCTTCTTCTTCTTTCTTATACAGCATATAGGCTGGAAGCCCTTCTACTCCAATAATTCTTTCCTCTGACCTGCTAGACTTTGGAAGTACCCCTTTTGTCAACTCCATTATCGATTGTAATGACATACATAAGTTTAAAAGTAACGTAAACAGATACCGCACATCTGCCCTAAACATTAAGTCAATAGACAATATGCTTTGTTTAAAGTGAACATTATTACAATCCATAAATCATCAAAATAGTATAATGAAGATTGAACAGTATAGCTTAATAGCATAATAATTACATGAACAAATTGGTTTTAATAAATAAGTTTTGAGCATATTTTTTCTGTTTGAGTTTTTATTATCTTATTAAGATAACCGTCAACTGCTAAACAAACAAACAGGTTAGAGAGTTGTTTATCTTGAGTGCAAGCTGTTGGCATCAATCGGCATTCTACCAGCTGTAAATTACAGAATTCACTTAGCTCCGTTCACTTTTATAAAACTAAATTGCCTTAACTTATAAACACATAACATACACGACCAGTGCGAAACTTTATAACACATGTACCCATTTTGTAGTGTTATGCGAACTAAAGTATTATAAAGTTGCGAAAGTTCATTGGCATCCCATCAATATCCTTGGTCATCCAATTTAAAATCCTGAGATTATTTGGTTACATTAAGTGTTAGTTGCAATATTTTTGCTATTATATTAAGGGTCTGATTCCTCAATATTTGAAGGTTTATATTCATAGACACTGTCGATAGGACTTGGTCAATCTAATGAAACCACGCCCTGCTTGCAACCAATTAAAAACTAAAATCACTCAATAGAATTTGTTGGATATTTTGTAAACCCCGCACATGAGTTTTCATATCCAATCCGAGAAGGAAGTTGCTCTTCGTCTGCAGATTTTTACAATCCGATATTCTTACAAATCGCTAATTCAACCGAAAGCCATGTTCAAAGTCTTGGCTTTTACAGTTCAAAGCTTTTCTGATTGACAACAGTCATTTTCTTTGAAGCATGATTTTTTTCTTCTGAAACCAAAAATGGCTCTCAATTTCAAAGCGTTCGAGTGTTAAACTATGCAAAATTGTGTTGAAACGTGATACAAAACCAGTCAGAAAAGAAAAAAAACGTTGGTTGATTAGTCGTTTTGTTTTATAACGTATCAACTCGACCATAGTGATTTACGAAATATGTTCCAAAAGAATGCCCCCTATTTTTTGATCCGCTCGAATAGATTAAAGAAGATTACAAATTGCATTGTAATGACGATTAAAGGTATGCATTTATATCTAAAGGTTCCATCAGTTTCTTGCAGATATTCACGGTGTTAGACTAACACAGTAAACCATTTACGAGGGGCGTGCAATTAGTAATGACCCTGACCCACTTCCCATAGTAGTAGAGCAACGAAACTTGGCACAGTTATTAGTCTTTCTCTACATAGGAACCATTCCGAATTATGCATTTCTCCCATCGTTTGATGCAGCTCTGGAGACCGTTTTTGAAGAGCACCCCAGGTTGGTCCTCCAACCACGACGTGACTTCAGAAATCAAGCCTGCATCATCTGGGAAACGCTTTCCTTTCAAAAACAACTTCATGGCTGGGAAGAGGTGAAATCCGAGGGTACAAGGTCAGGAGAGTAGGGATGATAGGAAAGGATTTCATAACCACATCCCCGTGCTTCTGATCTGGCGACATGCGAGTTGTGGACCGGAGCGTTGTCTTGCAGGAGGAGGAGAAGGGTACCTTTGCTGATCTTGCCCCGCCTCTTTATTTTGATAACTTCCCTTAATATCCTCAAAAGTGAAGCATAATAGGCTCGTGTAATTGTGGTACCCTTTGCCAGGAAATCTGGCATCACTACTCCGTCCTGGTACCATAAGACTGTGAGCATGACCTTGCCAGCAGAGGGCTGCGCCCTTGCCTTCTTTGAAGGTGGTGAATCCAAGTGTTTCCACTGCATTGACTGGGTTTTGGTCTCTGGATCATAGTGATGGACCCAGGTTTCATCCTGTGTAATCAGTCTTTTGAAAAACTTTGACTCATCTTCTTGGCACATCTCCAAATTCGTCCTCGATCACTCGACGCGTTCTCGCTTCTGGAATGGTGTGAGCAACATGGGAATCCATCTGGCAGACACCTTATGCATATGCAAATGGTCATGAATGATAGTTTCCACAGACCCTGTTCATATATTGACATCTTGGGCTATTTGGCGTATAGTAATGCGCCGAACTTCCAAAATGACAGCCTCAACTTGACGAACAGATGTTTCATCAATGGCAGAAGGGGGGGGCGACCGGGTCTGGGAGCTGTTTTCACAGACTTCCGGCCATGTTTGAATTCACGATGCCAGCGTTTTACAAGGTCATATGATGGGGCATGATCAACATAAGTTTCTTTCATTTCATCAAAAGTCTCCTGTGGTGTGCGTCATTTCAAATACAAAAAACGGATCACTGCTCGATATTCAACAGGCTCCATTTCACACCTGACTCTGTTCAAACACCTGTAAAACAGAAACCACAATTAGTTCAGAGCTGTAATTTGCCACATAACCCGGAGAGATATAAATCATTGTTCATGTCAAATTTCAGCTAGATCAGACAACTAGAAGTGGGGCAGGGACATTACTTATTGCACGCCCCTCGTAAGGGACCTGCGCCAGAAGCAGAGATATATCATTGAATTTCTGGCAAAATGCCTTGAGGCTGGTCGTGACTATGTAGTAAAATATATTCAAGAACACAGGAGGTATTTTCTTTCCATGGTACTGCCAACATCTTTGTAGCTATTCAAATTTTGAGTAAAAACGTAGGTTTTACTTTTGTTTCGTCTTCAGTTTGATAATACACGCTTTTTACGTCCACTTTCATCCACTAATAGCCATTTTTTTCAAAAGACCATTGAGAATGGTGGTGACTACGTAGAAAAATAAATTCTGGAGAACAAAAGGTCGCTCGTTTTACTAGTACACAAGTAATTTTTAAGAAATAAATGATTAAGTAATTCATAGTAAAAAAAATGTATCCTCTTACGAAGATCCAATTTGAAATTGTTCTGCTGTTTTGGTGAAATCAATCCAGACAATACATAAAACCACTTGATATAAGGATATCAATAAAGATAAACATAATATTACTTCGAATGCAAAAACTAGCCCATTATAAATGTTACAGGGATATATTCTGACCCCATAAAACAGCAATAATTCTCCCTGTGTTAGAAATAATGCTCATGAAATGTGAAGATTAAAGGGCAAAACAAGGGAAGTGCAAGTTACGAAGCTTCTATAAGCAATCTACGGTCTACTTTCTACTTCCTATTACTTCTAGGTTCGCTTTAATTTAGAGGTTTAGTATATGATTTCCATGACACAAGGCTGCATTCGGGGGTTAGGTTTGAACATGAATGTTTGAAGAAATGTAAAATGACACTATGTTTTACATTACTTGCATATTTATTCTGATTCCTAGCGGTAGTATCTCTCATGTACCGATCTACAGGTTAAAAGGAATCTATTACTTACAAATTATTTCGTTATAAAATATAAGACAAAAAATTCAATGAATTTAAAAACTGATATTATACTAAATAAAACTTTATAGAATAAATAAATATTGAAAAGTTTCAAGAAGTCGAATTATGAAAAAAAAAAACTATAATATTAAGGTCGTTTTAAGGGTCAGAACTCCAAAAGTTAAACAGTTGCGAATACGGACGTGACGTCATAAAACGAGCAACCTACTATGCTGCATGATTTAATTTTGCAATGCACTTTTTTGCATGAATTTAATGAACTATCTTTGCTTCTGAGGCACATCCATGACAGAGGTTGCTCTCTGAAAGTCTCACGGAGTCAATATCTGTAAAGGAGAGATGAAACTTTCAGGTCATAAATGCATACGTGCAATTATTATAAGAATCTGTCTGATTTTTACTGGGGAAATAAAAATAGGAAGCATTTCTTTTGGAACCCCCGTTTCGTAAATAATCCGAAGCGAGCTATACGCCATAATACAGAGCGAATCGTCGACGTGTGTTTTTTCCCCTTATCAGTATTTAAATTTGAATATATTTTTAGTAGATTTTCGTATCAGAAACACCAGGAGTTCAATTCTGTCTGTTGATGTGGTAGACGAGGAGTTGGTCGCTACCTGTCGACCTTATTCTACTCTAAGAAAGGTCATGAAGTATCTGGCATTGTCCTACATGGTGGAATGATGAAATTTTCATCCTAAAAAAACAACATTACTGTTTTATTTTAAAACTTTTATTGAAAACATCAATTCAGGTAGCTTGATTATGTAGTAGAGCTGACATCTATTCAATGTAGCCGCCTTCAACCTCAATTATCGCCTAAATACCGGTCCGGAACTGGGAGCATGCCTTTTTTCACAAGAGCAACTGACGAATACTCAGCGGATGGAGGCGATTAAGCTGGCTTTTGTGTCGGATGAGTTCATATTGGTGAAGTTTTCGAAGTGTTACCATACGAAGTAGTCAAGCGAGTTCAGGTCGGGAAAGGAGAGGGCCAATGTGAGAAGGGTACAAAGTCGAAGCACTCCTTCTAAAACCAAGCCTGGGTCCTTGTAGACTTGTTGGTCGGCGCCGACTCAAGCTGCCACACTCAGAGTCTGCTAGCGATTGCAACAGGGGATCATCACACTCTTCAGCATATCCAGCTACACATTCGTGTTGACTTTCAAGCCGAGTTCAAAGATGCGAGGCGGCTATATGTGGCCCTCACTAACAACAGCACCAAAAACCTTACCTGTGGCCTGAAACTTTGTTTTCATCACGATGGGCCCACCCTGTTATACGTGGCCATCAAGTGATGGTTCTTCTTGTTGTACACCTGGTCCTGGCAAAAGTTATTTTCGTCTAAAAAGAAGCGCGTTTAGCTTCTTGGGACACATTAGTTTATTGAGCAATCTGACGGACTTGCATAGCCTGAGGTTCTTTGTCTTCTCACTCAAGAGTTAGTTTGTCTGGTGTCTGTAGAACCCACACTTCAAATCTCCTTTTACTCATGCATTCACAGTTGTGTGTAAGAATCCTAAATTTCTAGCAATCTGCCGAATTGGCTGCTGGGGCTTTTCATAAATGACTGTCTGGACTTTTCGATAAGCTCCTTCGTCCAGGTCTTCCTGGTGGTGTCCTCGGCTACGGGCTTCTGCTCTCTTAGCATCTACGGGTCGTCCGATGCAATGAGCTGAGCCCTCAATCTTTGAACCGGCCAGATTAGCATATTGATGGTGCTGGTAATGGTCCTGTTGTCATAACTTGGATCGGTAGAGAGCATGAGTTTTACAGCGACGCATCTCCAATCTCGTTGAATATCGTGGCACTTTCAGACCTGATAGAAGGCTACTATCGCTCTTCGGATTTGTAAACAACTGGCCAACTAGTAGATAGTCTTTTACATAAGAAAACGTTTTCAGTAAGTTGAAATGGAATCATGTCATCTTTTCTAATGCGACATTTTTTTCGTTCTATCATGTACAAAACAAATCATCAACGTATGTTCTTTCCTTAGTAGTATTAAAATTTGAATACATTTCGTATAGCATATCTATGTCAAAAACAGCAGGAATTAAATTATGCTTGTTGCGGTAGTAGAAAAGGAGAAAGTCGCTGCCTTTCGACCTGATTCTACTCTTAGAAAGGTCATCTAGCATCTGGCATTGTACTAATACTGTAATAGGTCATGGATAATTTAGATTGTCATAGTACCATTTCCTGAAAAGATTTTACATTCCGCGTACCAGTTTGCATATTCTATTTCAAAGCGCTAGCGGCGTAACGAATACCGATGTGCGCACGCGCACACACATACACAGGAACGCATCTAGTTGTAGGGGTTTTTTTTTATAAACGACAAAGTATTTTATTATACAAATTAGCGTTATATTCTCCAGAGCAGTGTTGGCATTTATGATTTAAATGGATTTATATGTGTATGTACCACTCGGCTCACGCGTGTATGACGTAATCTAAATGTCTCATTTTCACAATTCTACGCATTTAATTTTGTTGTATTTAGAACTAACGCATGAAATATCATCTTCCAAGTTGTCTAAGCTCCTATATTTTCCCAAAAACAATCAGCTAAATCCCACCCCTTTACCGTGAAGGTACATAGAGGCCGGAAAGCTTTCTACTCTTATAGCTTCTTTTTTTAACTGTAAGACTTGGAAATTACATCCCTGTTCCTTGCTTGTCTTACTTTACTAACCTGCTGAAGTTTAAAAGCAACGTGAACAGACATCTTTCTGCTCAACTCCCTATAATCCCTGATTAGATACGATTGCAAATCGTATCCTATTACGTTACAAGTGACAATATTTATTGTTTGGGACGCAATAAACACACACACAGACACACGCAAACACGCACACACATATAAAAAAACTATATATACCTACATATATATATATATATATGTTTGTGTGTGTATGTGTACGTGTGTATATGCGTGTGTTGGGCCGATTTAACGAATCACATTCACAAAAAAAAAGAAAAACTTTGTAGTATCGAAATCGGTGCCTATATTTTCGATGTCAAAAACGATTATTTTTTAATTATTCTGCTTTTCTTAAACTTAAATTTCAATTGGTTCTAGTAATGATCAAAAATGTTTGTTGGGTTTAAACTCTCGGTAAAACTAAAATTATAGATAATCAATACAAATGTATTTTTACGTTTGCCAAAATGTATACACATATTAAATGCGCATTTAAGACAATTCGAACAACAAAAAACATCTCGGTAACTCAATATTTAGACCGTGCAAATCGATGATTGGATCGGAATTAGTAGTTGTATTTGCATCGGACATTTCGAACAGAATAGGTGATTAGATCAGAATAGGGAAGACGTTTGGAACCGTCCTCATTACACACACGCATGCACACACACACATACACGCACACACACACACTCATATATATATATATATATATATATATATATATATATATATATATATATGCGTGTGGATTTGTGTGTTTGGTTACAGTTATTTAATTATATACACCACGTAGTTTCAGAATAAAATATACACATCATGTGTGTGTATATATATATACACACACATATATATAAATGTATATATATATATATATATATATTAATGCGTAGATATAGATATATAAACGCGCTAAAATTATTTTATGTATAAATCATTATCTGTTATTTTAGTATTTCTTTCGAATAGTTTTATGATACACTAGGAAAGTGTCCATGTTTTCTTTTAAGCCATATAAACATTGAAAGAAATTCAACATACTTGGTCTACTTGGGATATAAAGCACTGTTTGATTACTTTTTATCCCAGTCAATGCTTCATAGGTTTCCTTGTATAAAGTATTATAAGAAAATATATGATTATTGTTTTCTTGAGCAACGCGGTCTTTAAATATGTCTGATCTATTTAAGATATTGAGCATCTGTGGTTACTACATGATATATCCAGGATATAATTCACGCGCAATAATATTTACAGAAAAACAACAAACATCATTCAAAGGCAGCAGCCCGGTCTCATATTTCATTGAACAGCAGGGACAATTCCTGTTTGTTCCGCTTGCAGTCCATTTTTTTCCTTTTGGCGGGCTATAGTTCGAACGTTCTGTTCGAGTGTAAAAAGTACTTTTCCGTAGTCGTTAACATTTTCGACTTCTATAAGTTGTCCTCAGGCGAGTGATGAATAAAAAATTGCGTTGATGAATTTATTGAAAAACATAAAAAAAAACATTTTTAATCATTAAAAGCACTAAAGCGTCCATTTCCCTTCATATTCAGCTTGCTAAAAACTTTAGTATCATACGTAAACTATCGACGTACCCAACATAGATGGATGGTTTAGGTAGGATATCAAAAATTCTAGGTTGGTCGTGTAAAATTCGGAAAACAACGAGCCTAGAGCTGAGGCCATTGAAACTCCGTCAGCCTGGATATGCAGGGTACCACTTTGGTCATAATTAGGGACCTCAGTGGTCTGGGGTATTAATAATTTTCTTAGCGTGTTAGTGTTGATTTTACGTGCGGGGAGAGTAATATTATTATATATATTATTAATTAGTAGCCCTTTGTTCATGAACAGGGACATTTGTAAAGAGACTTTCAACGTCATGTTAACCTAGAAATTCATTTTGGGTTCTATTGAATGAAGTAGGCATTAACTCTATAACTAGGGGGTAAATACAGCATAATTAGTTTAAGAAGGGTTTTTACATATTTAGAAACGGGTGTAGGTATTTTCGAAATAGTAGGACGAAGGAGGTAGTTTCCTTTATGCAATTTTACATTTCCGTACATATAACCCGGTCTATATTCGACTATAATTTTGTGTAAAATCGATGTGTGTGTTGTTGGCGGTTAATATTGATTTAGAGTTGTTCGGTAGGCTTTCTATTTATTTATTTTATTTTATATTTTATTTTTATTTTTATTTATATTTTTTTTGCATTTAGATGTATTACATAGATTTTTTCTGATAAATATATAATTAGATGGACATTATGACGAATATATTAGATTTACCAGAGTGTTTTATAGTAATGTCTGGGTTATTTTTTAGTTCAATTGCGGTTGTTTTTAGTTCGTTTGTATGTAATTGTATTTGGGGAGTAATGTTTCGGATCTTTATGGAGTCAGCTTTACGTTTCATCTGATAGTGTTGTAATATTTTGGTATAAAAGTTCTATTTCGACTTTTTGGAATTATGTTAAATTTATTTTGGAGATGACAATTAGGGCCAAGATTAAAGAGTTTTTTATGCGGACTTTATTGTATTTGGGTTAATGATTTTAAACGATTTTAATCGTCTTTTCAATCAATTCACCAACGCAATTTTGAATTCATCACTCGCCTAAGGACAACTTATAGAAGTCGAAAACGTTAACGACTACAACAAATTACTTTTTACATCAGAACCGAACATTCGAACAGTGATCCTCTAAAAAGAAAAAAATGGATTGCAAGAGAAACAAACAGGAATTGTAAGAAGTAGTTTGCTTGAAGCATTGTTAGAGAATATAAGGTATTTCTAGAAGGCTAAAACAATGTAGGAATGTACGGTCGTCGTGTGAAGATAGATAAATAAATATATGAATAATAAATAATTCAATTTTGTTTTTACCTTTTTATTTAATATATATATATATATTTTTTAAATATATATTTATTCATTTATCCACCTGAATTTTAACTGTGAGTGCTATTTAATTCCAAAGGTCCTTTCGGGCAATAACCCATCGTCAGTGGCGAAATGAATCCTCGCTCTTGGATGTAAATTGCAAAAGGGCTGTTTTATTTAGATTTAAATCCAAACGCTGTTCACAGATTAATTAATGCCGTTAAATGTTCAGGGGAAATAATTCTCTAGATTTTAAGATCAAGGGGCGTAATTCAATTTCTGCTTGATCTTAAAATCTAGAGATGTATTTCCCCTAAACATTGGACGGCATTAATTAATCTTTGAACGGCGTTTGGGTTTAAATCTAAATAAAACAGCCATTTTAGAATTTACATCCAAAATAAAGTATTTCTTTACTGACGATTGGTTATTGCGCGAAAGGACCTTTGGAATTAAATACCACCAACAGTTAAAATTCAGGTAGATAAATGAATACATATACGGGTAGTTCTTATGTAAAATAAGGTAGAATGACAGTTAATAGCGGCATTTTTTTTTGATTGCTGTTTAATTTGTTAGACACTCATTTATTCAGTTTTTTTGTATTTCCTATCTCTCTTAAGTAGATGGAAATCGTCGTATATGTTATGTCTAATTCAGAAGCATGTTCCCGAACAGATGAGCGATAATTGGTTTCGACTAAAGCTTTTAATTGATAGTTGTCTACATTCGATTGCCGACCACTGCACTCATAATTTTCAAGACTCGTTACCGCTATGAAATTTTTATTAAACTGGGCTGTGTGTTCAGTAGTTCTTCCTGGGTCAAACGCTTCATTGATATCGCAAACTGTTTCAGCAGCTTTTTCTGCCTAGCTTGAATTGAAAGAAAAATGCGAATTTGCTTTTCTTCTATCCTCTAGTAAAAGTTCTGATAGAGCGATAAACACTGTAAATGCTGTATAACATAACGGTATTATAGCGAAACCTTATTTTGAAATCAAAATTAACAATTCCGCAAGAACTTCAGTCTATACCTAATATAATAGACATATCAGACTTAACTATATTTCGATATAAACAATGGTTTTCATTTGGGGCTGTTCTTAAAAGCATTTCTTATCGATCTTGTTTCGAATAGTGTTTAAGCCGATCACTATTTTTTTCATTTGTATACTTTTACAGGAAGTTGTAGGAGTTGCGCTATTTTATTACACCGACACTTTCTATGGATCAGTACTTGTTTTTAGTTCCTTCGGTCTTTTTCATTAATTAATCTATCTCTTATTATTTATGAACATTATTTTACGTAATCTTACAATAAAATATTATTTGTACATTGCATAAATTCAAACACGTTCATAATGCACTATGTTTATAACATGTTTTTTTTTTTACATACCGTATATTTCAGCATATAAAACGCACCCTTTAAGTTAGAAAATCCTCTTTAAAAACATATTTCATAAGATACCGGGTGCTGCAATCTCTAGCATAGGCTAAACAAACACGGTTTCGTGATTTAGCAGTCGTCTTATACAACCGATATATAATAAATTTATTAAAATTTGTTCCAATTTTGTACCTCGTCTTATCTGACGGTCGCCTTATACGCCGAAAATACGGTAATATATAAATCTCAAGTGTCTGTTTAAATATATATATATATGTGTGTGTGTGTGTGTGTGTGTGTATGTGTGTGTGTGTGTACGTTTGAATGTCTGCTTAAAACTTTCGAGAGGTGTCAGATTATCTCGACATTGGTATCGTTTTTAGGCCCGACCCTTCGGACAACAAAATCGAAATATTGTCTAAAAACATTAATTCCTTCACCCTAACTGGGCAGTTTTCTACAGGAGGGATCACTTTTTTTTTTTTTTTTTTTTTTTTTTGCATCACCATTTTTGCAAGGCATCGTCTCGGTTGGAATGACTTTACTTAATTTTAATATTCCGAACTTTCGGTGCCGTCATGGAGTGATGGTAAGATGTCAGTGATTTTTGTCACTTTCTCTTTCACCTTCACGTCACGGGTTCGAGCCTGCCCCCCTACTATCGATTTTTTATTATCCTTGTTTCTTCTTTTTTTATCAACACACACCTCCAAACGCCCGAGAAACGCCGGGCACCACGGCTAGTCTATAATATAAAGGGTAAAAATCTGTTTAAATGTATGTATGTATGTATGTATGTCTCGCAAAAACTTCCGACAGAGGCGACGAACTTTTACGAAATTGGTATCGTTTTAAAATCGACTCTTCGGACGATAAATATTGAAGAATTGGCCCAAATTATTAACTCCTTCACCCCCAACTGGGTATATTTCTACAGTGAGAGATCGTTTTTTTTTCACCGATATTTTCGAAAGTCGTCACCTCTTAATTTAAATTTAACCTATGTTACTTCCGATTTGTGGATGGGAGCAACAGCAAACGCGTCGGTTTTTTTTTACGTTCTATTCCTCTGTCGCGGTACGGATTCGAGCCTGCCTGCCTACTACAACTTTTTTGCGCTCGCAAATTTCCTTTTTTTTTTCTTTTTTTTGGGTGTGTGTGTGTGCCCAAGCAACACCCTTACACACACCTCCACTTTCTCTTCCGTCTTCGTCTGCCTGCCTACTACAACTTTTTTGTTGTTGTGTTTTTTTTTGTTTTTTTTTTTTGTTTTTTTTTGCTAAACGCACACCTACAAATACCCGGGCAACGCCGGCCTACCAGGCTAGTTATAGAAATTTTATAAAATTATTCATTGTTTATTTTTTTGTTTTATATGTTATTATTTTAGGCTATGAATTTCTTTTATCCGATAAGCGCAGTTGAAGCGAAAATCAGTGTATTCGTTTCCCCAAAGTCGAAGTGGAGGACATGAAATAATGAACATGAAGAGGGAAGATTTTCTTGACTTTGATCAACTTTGCAGGTACAGCACTTACCGTAAACTGAGTGATCTCTTTAAGTTTTCTGCATAAGGTTGTGTTATTTTCAAGAGGGTTAATTGTGTGCAATTTACTACAGTAGCAATTTTGGTAGTGTGAGGTCGATGCTTGGGAAGGTTGCTTTCAACCGTTTGACGTTTAACTAGAGTGAAGTTCCGTTGACTCCAAGATACCTTTCACCCATGTTAATTAAACAAGTGAAAGCTTAGGATTTACGGAATCGCTCCTATGAACATTCCTAACAACCACAATAAACACTATATTCGAGCTATTCCATAACCAAGAAGACTTTCGAGAAGCCAGCCAGAAGGAGAAACACCAATCACAGGAGGCTCTAAGTTATTGATATCGATGAGAATTTGTACGAATACACCACAGAATCGACGACGTAAATGTGTAAGATAAAACGTTTTCTCCCAATTTTTCCAATAATTATTATAATCGTTTTTATTCTTTCATTCTCTGAATAAAAAGGAAACACGTGTTTAATGACGATTAACTTGTCGGCATTCTCATTATCCTCAACCTCAACGTGCATGGCTCTTTGTCGTTGTGAGGCAGACTTAACTGTCAATTTAATCCATTCAGTTCGTTTCAATCAGGTACAGGCTTTCAGATTCATAATAAACAAAAACGACTAAAATATCTTTAATATTTCAGATTTTATAGCATTTTTAAGTCGCAAAACATACAACGTTTTTTTTTCGTGTTCTATTTGTAGAATGCACCTGCTTATGGAATTCAAATTTGTGGTGGCATCTACTAGATAAACAGATGCAGACAGGGAAACAGCGTTTAGATAGAAAGGTTAGCTGTGAACGTACAAAAATAAACAGTGCCGGATGGAATTGCAAACTGTCCTCTGTCAATGTGTAGGACGTGGAGACAACCTGCCAGGCTCACGCTGCAACCATAGAAAACTTTGATCAATGCGTGATCGCCGTAGAAAAGCTTACAGTATTATCTAAAAGTGGAACATGTTAATTCAATAAAGTCTACGGCGCTTGCTATAAGGGTGGCTTCCCTAAACAAACTGCAGCTACATGCCAGTCATCTGCATTTTTTTTAATTAATATTTCAAAAATATTTTTAAGATATTAAAAACTTTATTTTATTTCCCCACATAAATCCAAATATATATATATATATATATATATATATATATATAGATCTATCTATCTATATATATATATATATATATATATATATATATATATATATATATATATATATATATATATATATACGTGTGGGGAGGGGGTTTTGTGCGTGTATGTGTGTATGCGAGAGAAGGAGAAGATAAAATACACTAAGGATTAGGCTATTTAACGCCCGTCAACAAGTCGTTTATGCTATATCGAGATCGTTCTATCCGTAGGCGAGCTTTAAAATGAAAACACGATTTCTCAGTAGGGCTTCAGACTCTTTCTAAATTTATAACACATTTAGTTTGAAAAGTAATATCGGAAGTCCTAAATTTCTAAAAAGAACAAAATGAAAATAGAAACGCTTTCTGAAACGTTAAAAGCCAGTTAAAGTGAGTGTGTCGGCTTGAAAAGCAAATCTCACCTTTCATCTTTTGCCAGGTTAATGCTCCTTCATCCTTTAATAATAAAAGCTGACCAAGTTTCTTTGTCACCTACAAATGCTCTTTGATCTTGATTTCGATTTAAACCGTCTTTAGATAAAATAGTTTTTCTTGGAGTTGATGACTATAAACCGGCATGAACGTGGAATTATGTTTAGGGTATTTTATCTTCGAGGGCTGTTCTAAAAGTAAAGCCTCCTATTTTTTACTCCAAAAGTTGATGAGATACGAGAACAGGAATGGAACTGTTAAAACCAAAATGTAGTTTCTACAAATTCACCAATATTCTCAATTAATTTTTGCCGGAAATTCTATGACGAATCTCTGTTTCTGATGCACGTCTATGAAGAATTGTTGCATTCTTATAGTCTCAGACAGTCAACATCTGTAAGAGAGAGATGAAATGTTCAAATGATTGGTGCATAAGTGCAGTATAAAAAACGAAATTTGTCATCTTCTCTGATCCATTCGGGTGGAATGCAAAATGAATTACTTTTCGAACGGCATAAATAAGTTTTATTTTTCAGAATGTTTTAGATATCGATTGATAATTTCGGTTATTCGAATTACATCTCTCATCGTAAATATTATCAGCTCATCGATTTGACCGATCCTTGTCAGTTGCTTCCTGTCTAACTCTTGCGGGTTTTTTTTATGTTAAACGCATGAATCTGTGTGGAACTAAATTCTGAAATATTTATTTAATCAAAGGGGATAGATTATGCTCGGTATGTAAGTCATAAGAGGGTGGAAGTCTTCAGAAATTCTTTATATTATATTTTTCTATTGCATGTATTGTAGATTGAATCATAAAATTCAGAGAACTGTTAATTAGAACTGATAATGCTTAGCACTTTATTAATTGCGATACGTGTTGGAAGTGATTTGTGAGTTGACATAAAATTCTGTTGTAGGAAAGATATATCCGAAGAAGCTTATCAATAACATCGGCTAAAACTTGGCCCAAATGACACCAAAGATGAAAGCTGAATAGTTAATATAACTCCAATTGTTAAGTGTTTATTTCCATATTTGATATAGAGCTCTGGAATATTGCGTTGAGCATTATGCTTTGTATGTTAGGTTTTAGGCCAGTTTTAATCGTTATTTAATGTATAACGTTATGAATGTCATTAGTTCGTTTCACTTTTTATTATGATTTCACAAGTTTTCAGTGTGGCATATCGAGAACTAACAAATATATTTTATTCTCTTCTACAAATTTGCAAAATATGCTGCATTACGTTCTCATAAAATTCTAATAAAAGAAGGCAATGCGTTTCATAAATCATCTTCCATTTTTAAGAGACACATGCGTGCGGACAAGGAGAGTTCTTATGAATATCGTTTACACACAAGTATTCCATTTTTTTATTATTATTTGTTTGGGGCGAGGAAATCTAATCTCACTTAAATTTCTCACCCCCACTACAAAAATTGGTAATACCCGATCAAGAATGAGACGCGCACACCCTTCTGCATTCTACAAAATTGGTGACACCCGACTGTGAGATGAAACACGCATTTCCTTCGACAACCCCACCGGCAACATCACGCTATTTTTCCGTATAAATCCGGACCGCAGACGTTCGTCTTACCGACTCCTCGCCGACGTGAAAACCAGAGACCAGCGATTTAAAGGCGTCCAAATTACATTCGGGATCAAATCACGCAAAACGAGAGCATATCCATCACATTCGGAAATGTCTCCAGCCACCACCCGACTTTAAAAGCAAAAAGTAGCAATGATTTCATTTTCTTGCGTCTTGAATCATTCCAATCGGACGAAAGCTGTTCCCTATGTCCTTCCGAATGACTGCGGTTTTCGAATAAATTAAATTGATATAATAGAGTGTAAAAGAGATAATAAACGGTTATAAAAGTGTATTAAAGAAATAATCAAGGAAAATCATGGTTATGAAATGTTTGTAGGTTTTTTTATGTTTGTTTTTTTTACTCATGGTTTCTCACGATACACGATCAAAACAACAGAAAATGATGTTATTAGTTTTGATGTATTTAGCCCTGGGCCACTATATATAAAATTTACAGTAATCGATAGAATGATTATGATCGCAGTACATATCGTTATTCATATAAATTTTTGCTTAACCGATTGATGTGTCGTTATTAATAAGAGGTCTCCTCCCGACAAGTTGATGTGTCGCTATTCAGGGTGTGGGGACAGAGGAAAAGAAAGCAAACAAAAACAACACTCGCTTACTCATATCAGTGGTGATAAATGTAAAATGAATGACACGAGCACTTATTTTGACTTTTCAAACGTATATATTTAAAAACAATGTCACAGTTCAAATTAGTAAAACAAATAATAATAATAATAATAATAATAATAATAATAATAATAATAATAATAAACGAAAAAGAGAAACAAAATAAATGTACCAGTGTTTTCGTTCAACAAGTGTAGTAACGAACGCTATGAAAGCCTCTCTTTTTCGTTTTTGTTTTCTCTGCTATTAATATCTTTTGCTTCGTCACGATTGAAATATGTTATTAAGAAATCGACTTTTAACTTTATTATTTTCTGTTCAATCATGTAGGGGTGTCTATCGGCCACATTGACTTACCTAATGGTATTTTCTAACTCCGCGGTATGTTTTTTTTTTCTGCTTTGAATAAGTACGACCATTGTCGTTCAGTTTTTCTGAGTCGCTAATTTTCAGTGAAGTTAAAAATTATTTATCTGTACGTGCTTGGTGAAATTGATCTGCTTACGCCGAACAAAACTCTGACTCGAGCCCGTCTCTCAAACTGAGAGAAAACGGCTATACGATGCAATTTATCATAAGGGGTTCGTCTGTTGGGGGAATGCGATTTCCATTCATCTACCAATCACCGCTTGCCATGCTGATTTTCGCTGGAAGATGATTGGCCAATCGTCTATGCCAGACTGGCTGATCTCAATCAGGTTTTGCAAGGACACATGTTATCTCATTTCCGAGCTCTTAAGTAGGGTCAACGGGACAACGCTTGGATTGCCCTTTTTTGTCATCAATCGATATCTTAAAGTGAACTGGATTTTTTTTTCGCTCTGGAGTTAATGTTAACCTAAAACATTTTTTTTTACATAGGCATCACCACATTATCAAGGCCAAGAGGCCACTCAAGGATAAGGGTTAAAGAGTGTACAGTAGAAATTGGAAAATATAGTAATCATTAGTAATGAAAATTCGGTAATTTTGTTAACTTATATGGAACGGCTCATCAAGAACTTGTTTACGTTAGACTTGAAGACAACCATATTGTAGTCAGCTGGAAAGCAGGAAAACGGAAGACAATTCGTCAGGCGTGCAGTTCTAAGAAAGAAGCTTTGTTCATGGAATCTACGTTTAGTTTTAGGCACAGATAAATTTTCTCTTGGTCGTATTGTTAAACAGATCATTCAGTCAACACAAATATACATCCACCCTACTATCTACTAGTATGTTTATCTAATATAATCAAAGCCCGTAGATATTATAGCAATTAACGGATGGATTCAGTCCCATCCTGCTTGATCTAGGGGTTGAATCTGCCGGGGCTAGCTATACCGATAAAGCATCGTTGTAATGAACTTTTACAATGCCGGGGGGAATATATTTGCTGTTTCGAGTTAGTACGATGGTTCTTGTCCTGGGTTTACGTCAGAGTAAAAGGAAGCTTCTCTCTGTATATTTCTCATTTGATAAATTCGAGACAATATTTCTGTTGATAATAGCATCCATAACTTGTTTTTCTACGACATTGCTACAGCTTGAGTGTATCTGAAGCACTGTGTTTCTCTTAAGCTAGTTGATGCGTAAATCCCCCACTCCTTGTTTTTCTTTTCACCTTGGTATTTCTATCATGTTTGTCCGTCTTCGTCTATTTAGTTCAACAATTTACGCATTCGAACTACGTCATCACGTTCTTTGTTTGGATTTTATTCAATTGCAATGCGATATTATGTCAATTATTTTAGACAAAATGTATTTTAAAAAGTCGTTTCAACCAAGCTTTGAGTTTTATTAATACTAAAAACTTTTGAGACATCCTTCTCCTAAATCATCCATAGATTATGCTAGATAGTTCTCTTCATAAATACTTCTATCTAACGTAACCAATATTCCTCCTGTTAAGTTTTGAGACATTGTGTTGAACAAAGATGGCGGCGCAGTTCAGATCAGTAACCAAGATGGCGACCAGGAATCAAATGCGGTCCGTCGCGTAGTTAACCTCTTAGGTTCTGAGATAGTATGTTGAACAAAGATGGCGGCGTAGTTCAGATCAGTAACCAAGATGGCGACCAAGAATCAAATGCGGTCCGTGACGTAGCAAATGGCGAACTGATTGAATCCAAAATTCGACGATTTTTATAATAATTTTGCGACGTTTTGATTGGTTGTTTAGCACAGCCGGTGGTTATAAAAATGATTGGCGAATCCATTCGTCTAATACCCCCATCAAAAACACCCCATTATATTTCTTGTATGATGGGATGTGTCTTCTAGCGGCTTCGGCTGCATGGAGACAGGGTAGTACCAGTCAAGGATTCGTCACTTGACACTCAGCCCAACAGGTGAGGGGCCGGGAACCGGCCCAGCACCTGTTGGACTGAGGTACACCGCCTGGGTAATACCTAGGAGGTCCACCCTCCCAGGCCTTGCCACCGGGCTTTCCGGTGGGGCAAGTTTATTGCTTGCTGCCTGAGGCGCCCCGACCGGGGAATGCCGACGGGGTTACTCAGGCAATTTTTAAAATTGCAGGAGTGCCCCTCCTTTAGGGGAGCCTGCGGGGTTCCCACTTTCCGGCCTTGTGCCACATTTTGTTGAGGTGGGCAGCAAATAAATATCTACCCCCATCAAAAACACTCTTTTGATGGGATGTCTCCTAGCGGCCTCGGCTGCATGGAGACAGGGTAGTACGTGTCAAGGATTCGTCACTTGACACTCAGCCCAACAGGTGAGGGGCCGGGAACCGGCCCAGCACCTGTTGGACTGAGGTACACCGCCTGGGTAATACCTAGGAGGTCCACCCTCCCAGGCCATGCCACCGGGCTTTCCGGTGGGGCAAGTTTATTGCTTGCTGCCTGAGGCGCCCCGACCGGGGAATGCTGACGGGGTTACTCAGGCAATTTTTAAAATTGCAGGAGTGCCCCTCCTTTAGGGGAGCCTGCGGGGTTCCCACTTTCCGGCCTTGTGCCACATTTTGCTGAGGTGGGCAGCAAATAAATATCTACCCCCATCAAAAACATGTTTCTTTTTCCTTATTGTCCATTGAAATGTACTTGATGAAAAACAGCGGAAAGTGGAGGCATTCCCTTCACAACAGTATTTCCTGGCGTATTTTTTCATAACTTTTGTAACTGGTGATTGTTGTTGTTTTTGTTTTTATCGCTGAGTATCATTCTTGGTGATGATGATTTTTGTTCGCATTCATTTCCCCGATATCTTTATATTAAAAATTATTTCTAGAAAGATATCGGGTGCTCCCCAGAGGAGCCACGTGAAGGGTGTCAATTTTTTGAAGTGTTGTTGCTATTGAATATCATTCATTCATTTGTTTCGAATAAATCAGATTAAAGTTGGCCTATATTTCTACTTGGAATTATTTCTAGGGGGCCACGTTAAGGTTGCCAACATCTCTAAGAGAAAATCTTTCTGGATTCGAACTAAACACATCCAGGTTACCAGTCATTCATCCAGTCGTTAAGCACATAGCCACCATAACCCCCTGTTACTGAGGAAGGTTGTCCATGTTTAAGCCAGCGTATTCAAACTATGCGGGATGAACCGACTTTTCCCGGAGAGGGAAGAATCATAGGCAGTTCACAAGAGGTCCACAATCGCATGTGTATTCAGGATAGGTGTCGATGACGTAAGAATTTTGTAGTTTTGCAGAGAGGGGTCGACATATGCCTACATATAGCAGCAGGCATTCCCTAATGGTCACCTTTCTGGTACTAACAAAGGTAAATATGGCTTAACTTCGATAATTTAACTAGGACCAGCGTGTCAATGGGTTGGTTGGTTGATTGGTTGGTTGGTTGGTTGTTTTTGTTTTACGGCATATCAACCCTTTTCGGGTTATTTAATGCCGAATCCAAAGATTTTGAAGAAATATTTTTTTAAATAGAATATATTTGTTGTTTTCACGTCGGTTTCTATTTAACCCATAGTTGGGAGCCTAACAGGTACTACCACTCCGGGTCAGAGTGGACCTGGGAGCAATGGTAATTAAAGGGTGGCTCCACACTCCCCAAAGCCCACAAGCTGGGGCCTCACCACTGGATATAGTTTAAGGTCATATCCAGGACCCCCATTGAGGGACTTTTACCCTCTGCAGGGGGGGGGCAGTCGGCGTATTCTAATTGCTCACCGACAGGGCCGGTGTCAATGGGATAATAAGCTTAGTATGTTGATAAATATATAAATGTTTCTCACAAAAAAAACGTCACATACATTCGCTTTTGTAAACTGGGAAAATATTATTTCTAATGCAGACATATTTACAGAGGTTTTCAATCGCGCTATGAATCGTTACTGTTGTTAACTAAAAATGGAACAGTTTCTTGGTTATCAAAAATAAGTATGTGTTCAACATATTGTTAATAGAAGAAAATATTGGTAATAAAAAATATGTTTAACATGTTCAGTCATGGATATAAATAAACATTTTTAGCATTGCTAATACATTTCACTTTTTTTATTTACCTGTGGTTTCAGCTAAAAATGTGAAGAATTCATGTAATATAATTTTTAATAAAATTCTTGTAGATGACTGTGGTTCAGTGGTTAACGGCGCGGAATGACGAGCTGGGTGCTTCAAGTTCGAATCTAATTCGTTCCACAAAATCATTTTACTTATTATGTTGCCTCCTTCATTTCGTCTTTCCCGTAACGATGTGATGTTATGTTTAATAATAACTCTGACTGGTTTAATATATCGGCTAAGCAATTCAAATTCGTACGGTATGATGATGAATAAATGCTAAAAAAATATATACAAAATAACATGAATTAAAAAAATATACACATTCTTATTGTTATCTTATTTCTTTTGTTATTAATATTTTGTGTATTATTAATTTTATAATTACGTCAATAATTGAGTAGTTATAACTCTTATTATTATTTCTGTAAATTATTAGTGAGATTATAACTAATTTTAACGAATTTTTATAAAACATTTCCGGAAATCATATCTTAATAAATCAGGAAACAGTGGTTCAATTTTGAATATAAATGGGGGATATACCAAATAGTTTTTCGGTTTCTCTTTTTCTTACTATTCTCCTTATATTTTTGTTTTTTATCCTCAGTTTTAGTGTTAACATAACACTTTATTGAAGCATTACTTTGTGTCTAACTAGTGCTACGTAAAAAGTCTTATATAGTGGAATTATTTATTAATAATTCTAGAACTAATTGATATTGGGATAATAAAAATTATGTTCAATTTAACTTAATTTGTACTAGCATTATGTATTATCAAATACAGTCCATTGGTACACTATTTAGCTAAGAATCGTTGTCTCTATTAGGATCCATATAATTATTTGGCCTTGTAATATTTCATGAGGAATTAAATTGACTATTTGATGATTGCACCATATCCTATGTGGAAACATTGTTTGCTGTCAGAAAGTAAAAGCGTAGTTTGTTTCCACTGGTATTTGCTGCGAGAAATGCAATGTATTGTTCATATGTTGGAGACAAATGCGCCAACATGATAAAGAGTTACGAACGAAACTAAACATAAAAAGATAAACGTCATCTACCTATCAGATTCGACTGCTCATACTAGTTCTAATTACGAAAATATGCAACCCGAATAGATAAAACAAATAAAGACTAATTTGTATGAACTGCTAAATGGTCTATTCCTCTATCTCTGAGAGAGTATTTTACATTATCTTTAATTATATGAACTATAAAAAGTGTATATAAACGACGCGTACAATTATGCTATAGGAGTGTATATATCATAAGAGGCTTTTTTTGTTTATTTCATTCTTAGAGCCTCAATAATCAAATTTAATATATCTAATTGTATATACTTTGTATCTTCCGATTTATAATTCAAGTAATATGAATAAGAATCATGTAATAACAGCAATGTATGTTAAAATGATAAAGTTACTTAATGTGTAGTTTTTGCTACTGAAGATCGATTGTGAAATTAAAAAATAAAAATGAATGTGTCAGCTGACCGGTGTCGAAGCTCGCTCAACAGAGCATAAATCGAGCTTAATTACGTTTTAAAAAGAAAAGG
This sequence comes from Euprymna scolopes, assembly GCF_053919585.1. Taxonomy (NCBI): domain Eukaryota; kingdom Metazoa; phylum Mollusca; class Cephalopoda; order Sepiida; family Sepiolidae; genus Euprymna; species Euprymna scolopes. The sequence continues at coordinate 143,456,209 of NC_136491.1, forward strand.
GGGGAACAATGAATCGGAGATGAAAAAGTAGGGGGCATGAATTAATTATTAAATAGAAAATAGATTAAGCCCTAAGAGATTCTCTTTTTGTTTGCAAAGAGATGGTCTCAGAGTCTTAATATATATATAGTTTCTAGAATTTTAAGATGATAAAGAGAGTGCGACTTACTAATATATATATATATATATATATATACATATCTATGTACATATATATACATATATATGTATATATATATATATATATATATATATATATATATAGCTTAATGCGTAAGAAGAAAAGAGAGAGTTCAAATCCACAAGAGGACAACAATAGTATGAAATGAAGTCACAAAACTATATATTGGTAGATATAGAATGGATCATTTATTGAATAATGGAATACAAGCAAAATTTGGGGGATAAGAAGGGACTATTCTTCTTCTTATTCGTCTTCTTCTTCTTCTTATTATTATTATTATTATTATTATTATTATTATATTTCATAATTATAATTTCTGTTATTATTATTATCCTCGTTCTTATCACCGTAATTATCCCTGTTATTATTCCCGTAATTGCTGCCATAACCGTCACAGCTATTGATAATATTATTTTTATTTTATATTCCATACATCATAACAGAAGAAACTGAAAATATTGCCGCATATTACCTAATCAAAAAAAATTATAGACGATTTTATAGCCGCTATTTTCCGTTTAGGTTGCACCTGTCAATAATACCACTTCATAGATAATAGACACCCTACAAACCGTTAAAATAGGTTACCACGCAGCCACAATATACCCCATATTTTACCCTAAAACATATACCTCTTAAACTCAACACTATAGGAAAGACCATATATAATTTTATATATCATACTATATATAACAAGCATTTCCTTTTTTATTTATTTAGAATTCAATAAAGCTCCCCCCAACAGTCTATAATTCCTCTTAATCTTTTTCGCCCCTAATGAACCCTACGCTAGACGCCGCATCTACTTCATACTGCCTAGCACCTTCTCTACTCTTCTGATGAGAAGCATAAGGCTTCGAAATACCCTGGCATAAAGAGTCCCTCTATCCCCCAAATTTTGCTTGTATTCCATTATTAAATAAATGATATAGTTTTGTGACTTCATTTCATACTATTGTTGTCCTATTGTATTATCTCCAATAATAATTGTTGAGCTTTGCATTATCCAGATAAGTCTCCCATTGTGGATTTGAACTCTCTCTTTTCCTCTTACGCATTAAGCTATATATATATATATATATATATATATATATATATATATATATATATATATATAGAGAGAGAGAGAGAGAGAGAGAGAATAAGAGAGAGAAAAAGAGTCCGAAACAGAAAGCGATATTTTTTGTTTTCATTTCTGACGATTATTTTTAATATATATATATTGGGATGTAGTTAAATATACAGTTTTCTTTTCGAGGGTGTTAAAAAGTTGCTCCTATATGTAAAAGTAAGTTTCGAAAATGTTTTAGTATTTTTCAGAGCCATTTTCCTTTGCTGCTGAAAATTTGAAAATTTGACTGAAAATGCATATATTAAAAAATACAAGAAAATTTATTACTCAGTTATACTATAAGAATTGCATTTTTCAAGTAAATAATAATTGCACTGTGGAACAAAAGAACATAGAGTTAAGCATTACATTCCCTCTTTGTGCTGTATTTTGCCATTTGCTTTCGTGATTCAATCTTAGCATGAATGCATCCATCCCGGCGAAGTTCTTCACACCCTGTCGCTGATGCTTCAGTGACAATTTTTATATGTCTCTTAACTGCTTGTGTATGGCAGGGAAACTTATCCAATTCCAAAACTGATTCGGCTCTGCTTTTGATGCCTTCCTCAATTTCATGATCTGTGAAAATTCTTGCTAGTGAAGGTTCACATCTCGGAATTTCGATCCAGTCAACCATTTCATAATAGTCCTCACCATTGAAATTCAATGTTGAAATTTGGAACTTTCTTACTCCTTTAGATTTCAATTCTCTGGATTATGCAATTCTCCTGAGGGCTAGTTCCCTTATTTGTTCCCTTTCATCTTTCATCATTGCCAACAGAATATTTTCTGGATGACCAAAGTACCAGTTATGCCGAATACATTTATCGACTGATTTTCGAACATTGTCTTATTTATTTATTTCATTATGGAGAGATAAATAACATTCCACATGTGTTGAGCTCCATAGAAACATCGGGGTCTCAGTTTAATGCAAAACCAAGTTGGAACATACACTTTCATTATATATTCTGCCATGATCTTTAACTCTTCCGATGGATTCAAGGTAGAAATATAGTCTAAGACTTCTATTGGCCATAGTTAACCACCTTGAATGCATTATGACTCATGGTTCTTTTGATGCAAGAGTTGATGGCACAACACCATTGTTGACAGCCATCCAAATATCATACAGGTATTTTTTATCTTTACCCAGGGATGATAGGTCCTTAAACTCTGGTAAGTTTCCATTTATGGCTTTAAATTCAACTGCCAGCGATTGACATGTGCCAAGAGCTTTACCAATGTTTTTCACTAAAAGCAGTAGGACCACTTGTTGTGCCATCCAGCAAGGTGAAGATGCTTCTGAGCGGTAATTTATTCATATGCATCAGCAACTGAAGGGGTCTATTTATATGCACTTCAAGTCGTCGAATTACGCCATTTTGGGATCCTGTATTTACTGCTGTTCAATCACATCCTACAGCCCTTACATCATTTAGAGACAAGTTATTTTTATCAAGAAACATTGGTCATAGCAGCAAAAATATTAGCAGATGATCCACTTGAAGGGGTAACATAATCTAAGTACTCATATTCTTCTGTAATTCGAAACTTCGTGTTCACAGATGGGAGAAATCTACTAACATCCTTTCTTCCATGAACGAATATGGAGTTTGATGTCTGAAGTTTTTCTGAGGCATTATCTCTAAGTTGGCTGCTCAGACGTTCGCGTTCTCTCCACAATTTTGATCTATCAACTGCCTGCGTTTTGTCATTTACAGTCACTATTCCATAATCAGTAAGAGTAGGTGCGGCACCGAATGTATTTGAAACACCATATCTATCACATTCTCTGGCCAAAGTAGGAAGCGACGTCATATTTTTATATATTATTCTTTATCTTCATAAATGTCCTCAGAAGAAGAATCCGAGTTTGATCTGTCTGAACTACTGATGTGATCTAAACTTGTTGAATGGCCTTCATGCAGTATGGCAATTTTATTGTAATACTGCTCTCATTTTTTATTTCGAATTCTTTTTTGTCTTAAAGATTCACTAGCCTCCTCGTCAACTGTCCATTTCTCGTCTTAATCTTTGGTCATCAAAAAATGACTGTTCAGCACGTGGCACTTTTTATCCTTAGGACAGGTACATAAATCAAATTCAGTGGCAGGAAGCAATGTCAAACAACAGATTTCCTTTAGCACGCTGTTGTTCTATTGCATTTTGCTTTTGCCCTCGGTTTTTCATTAACACATTTCGCAATTCATATCGAAAACTTACAATTTTTTCTCATTTCTTCGCAGTGTGATAGTTGGAATACCAGAATTAATCCATACTCCCATGGCAGATATAGCAATATAAGTGACAATTTCTTACGAGGGAGTAGTTTTTGGTAGATCACTTTGCCGCTTTGCATAGAAACGCATAACATCAGCAATGCTTGGAAGCTGGTTTTCATGTAAGTCAGACATAGCACCATAGACAGGACAACTTGTCTTGCTTCTAGTTTTAGCTGCCATAATATTCAACTGCAAAAGAAAAAGACAGTGAGTCAGTTTAAAATAGTATAGTATAGTATAGCATAGTATTATGTATTATATAATAATCAATAGAGCTATATAACCAATAGCATTTTGAGAAAGAATTTATTGATTAATGACTAAAACATTCTCAGAACACTATTTTTATTGAACATAGCAACAGTCCAAGAATATAACAGTATATTTCTAGTACCAAAGTTAAAGAAATAATAACTTTATATTTCGTGTATAAGGGATACATAGCTAAATTTGACATTGATGGCGGCAAAGAAAAACAATGTAATATAATATCAAAATAGGTATAATTCCTTTTTTTCAATAACAGGAGAAACTTTTTCTCACTATCAAAAATTAACATGATAAAAAGGTTTGACCTCACTACACATTAAATATATATATATATATATATATATATATATATATATATATATATATATATATATATAGTCATCCGCGTACAGTACTGTTTCGCTGTTAGACAGCTCATCAGTGCGGCTTGATATATATAAAGAGAGACAGAATGTTGATGTTTTCTCGCTATATCGTTGATATATAAAACCTACTTTTTTATTTTAAAATTATTAAAACGAACTTCTTAATATACTCAGTCATGGATATGCAAGCGACAACATGGAACTAAGCTAGTGTGCATGTCTCTTTCAAATACGAGCGTTTATTAATAAATAAATTGATTTTTCATTTTTTATGGTTTCTTATTAGATAAATGGTTAAATTTCACTATTACGCTGATTTCACTTTATACATGAATTCCCCAGAGTGCATAATTTCGAAGAATTTAAGATAAAAATGTTTTAGCACACTTTAATGTTTTAGTATTTCCTTGTCTATTTATCTGTCTTTCTATATATATATATATATATATATATATATATATATATATATATATATATATATATATATATATATATATAATTGATCTTGCCGATGTGTGTGCGAAGAGTCTTTACCAAACGCTAATCCCAATATTTAGACTACGGAGTTGAAATCCTATATATTGGGAATTTTAACATATAGCACGCGTTTGATTAAAGTTTTAGCCGGTAAATAGCTGCAAGATGACAGAATAAAAATAAACTGACCTTAAGCTTGCGTAAACAAGTAACCTGATTTTTTTCTGCGCATGCGTTAATTAAGAGTTATATATTAAACAAAGTTTTTTTTTTTCAGTTTTTATTTATGTATAGATTTAAGCCATACGCAACGGATAATTTTGGGAACACAATTAATTTTTAATTTTGAAATCACTATCACATATATTGTTACTTATAATAATTGAAAGAGAAGTGGCTTTATAGTGATAACCTATAATATTATGTTTAACTATTCATGTGACTGGACAACGCAAGGTTGCCTGCTATTATGTATATATATATATATATATATATATATATATATATATATATATATATATATATATACAAGAATAAAACAGCATTGGAAATGCAAAAGGATATAGGGATGGTATGCCAAAAAGTATACAAACAAGATAGCTATGAATGTCTAGGCACATGGAAATAGAATTGCATCCAAAGTATAGCCCTATAGCTTTTCTTCAATCTTTTCCGTGCCATCATTACGGTTGTAAAAAGCTATAGGGCTATACTTTGGATGCAATTCTATTTCCATGTGCCTAGCCATTCATAGCTATCTTGTTTGTATACTTTTTGGCATACCATCCCTATATCCTTTTGTATTTCCAATGCTTTTTTATTCTTGTTAATTAGTATTTTTACTTACAGTCTTATTTTTAAACTTACATTCATGATAGTATTGTCTTTTTTAGGAGGCGGCTCATTGCCGCCTCCATTAGTAGCAGGTCGCTTCCTGCTGGGTTTTAGGTCTTTGGGTTTTGGGCCTTAGGACTTGACTCTTGGTCCTCCATCGGTTCTATATTACATAGAGAGTGCTACCGCCTCTCTGATAAAACAGTTAGAGTATTATAAAGTTCTAAAATGTTCATACCTTCACTAATAAATTTTTCTTGGTTCATTCTTTGGCGTTTTGGCAAAGATTTGGCAGTTTTTGATATTTATATTTATAATAGTTTGTGCATGAGGAAGCTTTTTCCCCTTGGGATCCCTGTTATACCGTGCTTTTGAGTCAGCACGTGAGGCAGCCTTCTTTTTTTCTGGTTCTTTGTTATAAAGAGCACGTGAGGCAGCTTTTTCCCCTCGGAATCCCTGTTATACCGTGTATTTGAGTCAGCACGTGAGGCAGCCTTCTTTTTTCTGGTTCTTTGTTATAAAGAGCACGTGAGGCGGCCTTCTTTTTCTGGTTCTTTGTTATAAAGAGCACGTGAGGCAGATTTTTTCTCCTCAGAATCCCTGTTATTCCGTGCTTTTGAGTCAGCACGTGAGGCAGCCTTCTTTTTTTCTGGTTCTTTGTTATAAAGTGCACGTGAGGCAGTTTTTCCCCTCGGTATCCCTGTTATACCGTGCTTTTGAGTCAGCACGTGAAGCAGCCTTCTTTGCCTCAGGATTTGCATGATACTTAATTTTTATTATTTCAGCATTTTTCTGATAGTATTCTTTTTGCTCAGATAATACCTTGACTTTGTTTTTTTTCATAGTCTATATTTCTCTGAGCTTTTTTTACTACGTGCTGACTTTGGCATTTTTTATTAAATGTAAACATATAACACTTTTGTGTATCTTACTATAATATCACTTATCTTATAGCAAGACAACATTCGTAGAATTGAGATACTGCCCCGTCACCAATAGTTAAAGTGTGGAACGGTATATACACCAATAGTGTAGTTGTTATCTTTATATGAAGTCCTAATCAGTGATAGTGTGAGGTTACTTGGTTAATTTATTGTAGTTTATTTTAGAAAACTTACTTGTTTTTATTAGTAGATTGTGTATAGTAGCCACAATATCTAGTTAGAAAAAACCTTAACGTTCACCTCAAATATTCAGCGTCCAAGAAATATAGGCCACTGGCAAACTGAAACGTCTGTGAGCATCCGGTGTATTATTTG